>NW_027555847.1:532236942-532431942 GCF_003287225.1 Phascolarctos cinereus | reverse complement strand
ATATATATATATGAAATATTACATTGCATTCAAATACCAAAATCTATTCATCCTTTTACCAACTGATTCATCTTATTTCTTCTTCTTAAACATGGTTTATATTTGCATTGATATAATGTCATTGCTGAGAACTGTCCTTTTCCTCATATAAATGTATTTTTCTCAGATTATAATATTCTAGTAGCCTTTAATTGAAACTGTTCATTTTGAAAGCTTACCCTTTCATAGTGCTATTATATTTTATTCATATCCATAGTCTGAACACTACTGATGAGGTTGTAATTATGTCACTCTTTAAATCTTCAATTTATCTTATTTTTGACCCCTACCATGAACATTTCTATGGCAATATTTGAAAGCAAAAGAGATTTTTTTTATCATTATTATTATTATTATTGTTTTTCTTGTATTGTTTTCTTATTTTTTTTACATTGCACTTGCTACTTTTTGTGGCTACTCTCTTGGCAGATACATGTGATTATTTTTTTTTTTTTGCCCCAGGCATCTTTAAGTTTCAGATTAAAGATCTTTAGAATACATCAGCAATTATTTGGGAAATTCATTTTTACTGTATTTCATTATGTTAACTCCATCCCTGGCCAAAATCTATCATTCCTGTATCTTCTACTTTGAATTAAAATTGTATTTTTTAAATCAACCTTCTCCCTCTCCCTCTCCCTTCTCATGTAATAAAAAAGAAAGAAAAACAAAAACCTCCATAAATATATGTATATATCTGTGTGTATGTACGTATATGTGTATACATGTATATATGTATATATGTGTGTGTATGCACACAAACATACAAATATATATGTATGTATCACAAATCTATATACATACATTTTGTGTGCAAATAATATTTATATGTGCATTCATATGTACATATCATATGTATTGCAGTTCTACTTGAATGTATGTATATTCATAAATATACACGTGTGTGTATGTGTGTGTTTGAATACACACTCAATTACTCACATGGTAGGTAGCATGTTTTGCCCCAAATGCTTTCAAATAATAGTTAGTCGTTGAACTGTTCAGAGTTCCTGAGTCTTTCAGAGCTGCTTGTCTTTCTAATATTGTTGATACTTTAAGAATAATGAATTGTTTTCCTGTTCTGCTCACTTCATTTTGAATCAGTTTATCAAACTCTTGCCAGCTTTCTATGAAACAATCCACTTCATAATTTCTTGAAGGATAATAGTATTTAATCACATTTATATACTCTAACTTGTTCAGATATTTCTCAACTGGAGGGAATGCATTTTTTTTTCTAATTGTCTTCCATTGCAACATAGATTCTTTTAATAGTTTTATACATCCTTAGCTAGAGTTTGCTTTGCTGATGACTAATTATTTTACTAATCTATCACTCCCTTATTCTCCATTACCCCCACTCTACCCTCTCCCATTGCTCTTGTAAATCCCTGTTGATATGATGGATTTCAGTACTCAACTGTTCATCTGAATTTGTGTTTGTATTTTTTGGTCCTTTGATGAGTTCAGGTTTCAATGAAGATTAAGTGTCAGTCACTATACACTACCCTTCCTTCTTGCTTCTATTGAATTTTGCATGTGCAATCAAAATATGTTACACAATTTTCTCCGTCCTTCCTTCCTCCAAGTGTATTTGTTCTTCCCATCCTTTAAGATCATTAAGAAATGATATAACTACTATGATTCCATTTGTCTAATCTAAAGCTGGTCAGATTCTAAGTATACACGTGTAATGCCTCCCTATATTAGGATACAAACAGATTATGCTCATATTTCCCATAATGATTATTTATTAATATTTGCCTTTTTGTGTTTCTCTAGAGCAGAGGTGCCAAACTTGTTGATAGTGAGCCATAAGCAGGCAAAAAAAAAGAAAAGAAAAGAAAAAGAAAAACCTTCTCATATGCAGCCAGAATCAATGAAAATGTAATTGGAAAATGTTTAACAAAATGAATAAAAATATAATACAAGAAAGATTTTTTTTTAAATTTCAGATCCATATTTTCTTTTTCCCTTCATCCCTTCCCACCTATTGAGAAAGCAAATGAATAAATAAAAATAGAACACCCACTATAAATACGAAGTCATTCAAAGTATTTCCATACTAGCACGCAACCAAAAAAAGGCCAAAAAATTAGGAAAGTGAAAGAAAATATGCTGCAATCTTTACTCAAAATCCAACAGCTCTCTCTCTCTGGAAGTGAATAGCCTTTTTTGTCATGAGTCCTTTGGAAATGACATAATGTTATTGTATTGATAGAGTAGCTAAGTCTTTCTCTGCCAATTATTGTTACACTGTTGCTGTTACTATGTATAATCTTCTAGTTTTTTTCACTTCATTTTGTATGAACTCATACATGTCATCCCACGTTTTTCTGAAACTATCCACTTTATCATTTCTTACAACACAATAATATTCCATCACAATCATACACCACCATTTATTTAGCCATTCCCCAACTGATGGTCATCACTACAATTTTTAAATTTTTGCCACCACAAAAACATCTGCTATACATATTTTGTATATGTGGATCCTCATCCTTTTTCTCTTATCTCTTTGGCATATTGACCCAGTAGTGGTATTGTAAGGTGAAAGGATATTCACAGTTTAATAGCCTTTTAGGATTATTTCTGATTTCTTTTTCCAGGACAGTTGGACCAGTTCACTGTTTCATGAATATTATTTTAGTGTATTTGTTTTTCCACAAATCATCCAGAATTTGTCATTTTCCTTTCCTATTGTGTTAGCCAATATGATGTATAAAAGGTGGTATCTCAGAATAACTTTAACATGCATTTTGCTAATTAATAGTACTTTAAACCATCATTTTCATACGTCTATTGATAGCTTTATTTTTTTTTCTTCTGAAAACTGGCTGTTCATATCCTTTGACCATCTGTAGATCAGGGAATGGCTCCTATTTTTTTCACTCAGTTTCACACACATATATAAATGTGTATGTGTGTGTGTGTGTGTGTGTGTGTGTGCGTGCATGTATACACACACATGTAAATATATATAATGTATATGTGTATGTGTACATGTGTGTGTATGCATACATACACATACACCACATATATGTATATATATACATATTACATATGTGGTAACAGGCATTATATATGGCATATATGGGTTTTATATATGTATGGGGTATATACATATATATGGCATAAATATGGGGTTATATATGACATATACATGTGTGTATCAGATAGATAGATGATAGATAGATAGATAGATAGATAGATAGATAGATAGATAGATAGATAGATGGATGGATGGATATGGATACATAGATAGTTAGGTAGGTAAGTAGCAATTGGGGTTAACTGACTTGTCCAGGGTCACACAGTTAGTAAATGTCTGAGGCCAGATTTAAACTCAGGTTTTTCCAGCTTTATGTGGAACATCTGTGGAATCCTGTCAGTTTTTTGTTTGTTTTGTTTTGTTTGATCATTTTCACGATGGGAATCTTTTCTTATTTGTTTGTTTTTATGTTGCTCAGTCATCTAGCCTACTTCCTACCTTTGGACACTAGGCTAGGGGTGGGCTCCAATGATTTCAAGAGGGAATTTCTGGGCTAATCCTTCTACTGGTGTGTATGTGCATGTGTGTGTGTGCATATGCGTGTGTATAGAGCTACATTATTCCATGATCCCAGAAATAACTGAAGCTAAGGATCTTTGAGCTTTTAGTGCTTTCAAAATGTCCTAATGCAGGGTAGTGGTTTAGCCCTTCTTGTTCTTAACTTTACAAGGTCCTGACACAGCTTTGGGTTGAAGCAATGTATCTGGGTTTCCCTGATTGGTGTTCCAGTAGACTGCTGCTGGATTCAGCCATTATCAGTGAACTGAAGTTCCCTGGTGTTTCAGAGTTACAGTGCTACAGCCTTCCTTTTGATCTAGGGTTCTTGCCCTAGACTTCAGACTGTCACAGAAGATAAAACTGAGATATTGCGTTCCTGACGCCTAAGATATACTACTGCTACTTATGCTTCTGAAATGTTCCTTACCCTAGAATGCTAGCATTAGGCATAAGTTATGTCCTTATTCAACCATGGATCTATAACCTGGAATCAGGTAGTGAAGAACAGAGTGGACGGTTTGTACTTATTTGTGTACTATAGGCAAGCTTAAGTCGCTTTGTGTTTGATTTGGGACCTCTTCGCACCTTGGTGCATAGCTACTCCCTGTACTGGAATGCTCCATTTGTCCATTCCTGGCAAAACTCTGCACATAGTGTGTGCACATCTCTATTTGTGTCCCTCTGCTGACTTATGGGGGAAAATAACTCCATTTTTTTTTCCTTCTTGGATTTTCTTTTTAGCATTCAGTCTTGTATGTTTTCCAAATATGTTTGTAGGTATGATAGATGATTAAGTGGACTCCTATTTTATTGGACCCCTATTTTATTCCAATCAGTATCAATTGGTTCAATATGATTCCTTAGGGATGATGATAGGTTCTGATAATAAACCTCAGAGCTGTGAATTGAAGATTTCACATTGCCTTGCTTAATCATAGGAAACTAACTAGAAGACTGGCACCTTTGTTTTTCCTTGTTATGGTGACCAAATCCACCATGGCAGAGGTAATCAATTACCTAGAAAGCCGCACAGCTATTTTTTTGCCCCTCTGTCCTTTGTCATCTCTTTACTTTCCAATATAGGGAGATAACCATGAGCATGCAGCCAATGAATTACACTTGTTGCAGGCCTGTGTCTTGCATTTCTACCCCATATTGGCCCATGTAGATGTTGGATATCTGTTTATTAGCCCAGGCCATGAATATGCTCATTGGTTTGGTAGGACCTCCTCATAGGTCCAGATAGGTCTGTTGAGCTTTGCTCACTAGCCTATTTCTCAGCCAATGACATTCTGTATATTTTGTGGACTTTCCTACAGTGTCAAGGGCAAGATCTATCCATCAAATAGACTGTGTTTTGGCCTGCTCCACCTGCATTGTGTGGGTATCAAGCACAATAAAACTAAGGCCCTGGAGAAAGAGATTGTGAGGAAGACCTGAAGTTCACTTCATCGAGGAGACACATGGAGTCTTTAATAAAGAGCCATTGGCTCAAACATCTGCTTCAATAGTTTTTCTTGCAGATTGGAAAATTTTAAAAGTGCCCATGTAGGGAGGGGAAGGATGGACTCTGTGGTATTTCTTCTTGCTATTTCACTGTCATGGCATCAGGCCAAGTGCGAGACAGCCTCATAATGGTCTGCCCAAAAAGCACCTGCAAGCCTTGGTGCGTGAAGAGCAACCCCAAATGCAGAGCAAGAAAGGAGGTAGAGGAGGCTTATGTACCTTCCAGTCTTGGCTGGACAAAAACTTCGGGTTAGGCAGTTTCTCCATATAGGCCACCAAAATGATGAGGTTTAGGGATCTAGGGCGATGAGACCCCAAAATTACAACACACAGATCCTGCCTGAAAGAATTCAACCCAAGCCTTCTTTCAGCCAAAGACGAGGTTTATTAGAACATCCATCATATTGGGCAGACTCTTGAGGAGTCTGAACATTAGTGAGCTATTGGCTAGATTGTAAGAATCTGAGTAGGGGCTAGATTTTAAGAATCTAAGCCAAGAACAACCTTTTTTAAAGTAGATATCACCATAATAAATACTCAGAATCACAAAACTATGGAATGAAGACTTTCAAAATCCAGGGGATCCCAAATGTCTTAGTGGATTTGAAGGAATTAAAGTTTGAAGGAATTAAAACTTCAAAGTGCATAAAGACTTGTATTCACACAATACAGGGTATTCTGTATAGAGACCTAGCCCCCCCCAAAAAAAATCAAGATCATATGAACAGGATTATGTTTGTTCACCTCATTTTGTTTGTAAGATTGCCCTAAAGATATTATAAGAGAGCCTGCAAAAGATAATCTCATATACTAATAATTTTATTCAGTTAATCAAAGCAATTTCATTTGCATAATATTAAATGTAAAAGAAGAATAACAGGATAACAACTTGTAGGATCATTTCTATCTGAACTCTATTAAAATGGTAAAAATAATTGCACAATTAACTGTGTAATTAACAAAGTGCCTGACACATAGTAGATGCTTAATAAATGTTTATTGATTGAATGAATGAATGAATGAGATAGGAAACTTCCTATATATGCCTCTCTGCCATTGTGTTAAATAGAATAGCATTTTCAGAGTTTATGTTCATCAAAGTATCATGGTATGGAGTCAGCTAGGTAGGGCAGTGGATAGAGCACCAGCTCTGGAGACAGGAGGAGCTGAATTCAAATCTGCCTTCAGACACATAACATTTACTAGCTGTGTGATGCTGGGCAAGTCACTTAACCTCATTGCCTAACCAAAAAAAAAAGTATAATAGTATATCTGTATAAATATTCTCATTGCCATTCTCATGTGACCAAAAAGAAATATGGTTCTGTGCCTCATGCTCATCAATCTTATTTTTTGCAGTTCTTTTGTTAGTCTCTTCATTGGACTTTCCTATATTCATTTCAGTTCATTTGAGCTATTGTATTACAGGATCTCTTTTGGCTTCCTTTAAAGAGTTCTGACAAGCTGGAAGAAAAAATATCCTTCCTCAACTGCCTTAGTCTTTTTCTTTGGGTAAACATTGATTTCTTTCCCCCTAATGCACCTAACTGAATTTTAAAATAACATGATTTTTTTGTTTCTTTGTTTCTTTGTTTGGGTCCTGTACTGGAGTCATGATAATGGCATCCAGTTTGGAGAATTGCTATCCGCTGTTCCTGCAAAGGTATCATTAAATGTTTGGTAAGACTTGGTAAGGGAATCTCATGATGGATTGAAGAATCAGGTAATTAAAATCCAAATGATATTTTCTAGTACAGTCCAATGAGTTCAACATTATGTCCAAATAAGTTAAAGGTTTAAGTTTTGTTTGTAGGCATCAGTAAGCAAGAAATTTGTGAATTAACAAGGGTTATTAGTTTTATTATAAGGGGACTCTTCTGAATAATATTCAATTCAAGAAACATTTAGTAGAGACCTACTATGTGCAATGTACTGTGCTTTCTGCTGGGGATACAAAGTTGAAAATGGAACAGTCCCTCCCCACAAGGATTTATAATCTTGCAGAGGAGAAAAGAAAAATTAAATTCCTGAAATTCTTCAACCCTGTTTAGATCCAAAATTTCACCAGTTCTGGCAACTTCTTAACTTAAATACATCATAACATCTGTATACATTAGAAATTAAATCCTGTTCATTAAATCTATATTAAGGGCTCACCATATGAAAGGATATTTATAGGATTAGGGCATATAAAGGTAAAAAACAAGGATTACCTTCCCTCAAGACCCTGGCGTTCTACTGGAAATTCTTCAGCAGCTGTTCTTCATAAGTAATTGTAATAGAATTTGTAAGAAATTCCAGAGCTTAGCACAGTGCATGTCACAAAGTAGATGCTTAATAAATGTTAATAGATTAAATTACAACAAAATTGTCATGGGCCCTCTTCTCTTCTCCCTTAATATTATTTTGCACACTTATTTCATCATTGCCCATAAATTCAGTTCTCTCTATGTAGATGATTCTCAAATCTGTTTATTCAGCCCTAACCTTTCTGCTCCAACTTCTTATAAAACATCTTCTACCATGGGTCTAGGAGTCATCTTAAATTCAAAATGTCCACAATTGAACTCATTATGTATTCCCACACGATACTCCTCTATTTCTAATTTGCCTATTAATGTTGAAGGTCTAACCATCCTCCCTGTCACCTAGGCTCATAATCTAGATGTTATCTTTGATTTTCACTCTTAAAAATCCACAATATCCAATCTGTTGACAAGGGCTATTGATGTCACCTTCATAACATCTCTCATATGAGCTCTCTTTTCTCCTCTGACCTCTTCTGTCAGTAACTGGTGCAGGCCCTCATCAACTTATGCCCAGACTATTGCAATAGCAATAGTCTACTAGTTGGTGTCTTCAAATCTCTCCCTACTGTAGACCATGATCCACATAGCAATCAAAGTGATCTACATAAAGAACTAGTCTTACCATATCAACCACCTACTCAATAAATTTAGATGGCTCCCTATCACCTCCAGAATAAAATATGTACAGCTTCACATACTAGTTAAGAATTACTTCAAAAGCATAACAGTGGTTGCTTGTCTACAATACCAGGCTAAAGTCTAGGCTAGGGTAATGTAACTAGTGTCACTATCTCATAATAAGCCAGAAAACATCCTTATAAGGTAATATTACATTATATTTTCCTAAGTCTCTACATCCATGTCTTTATAAAACTAATTTTTTTCTGTCTCTTCCTCCTTCCTCTCTCCCTCTCTATCTTCTTTCTACTTCCCTGCTCTTCCATTCTTCTCCCCCTCCCTCTCTTCATGTTCTTCTACCTCTCCCCAATAGCTTCAGATCAAAACTCAGAGCAGCTCCAACTGCTAGTAAAAATGTGACTGCCGACTTAAACAGTTGTTATTTTAATTTCCCTTTGAGGTATGTGTCATATATGGCCTCTGAGCTCACTCTTCTACTCCCAGCACCCAGTACTGGAAGAAATAGTCAGGGCGGAGCCAAGATGGTGGAGTAAAAGCAGTAACTTACTTGAGCTCTCCCCAAAATCTCTCCAAATATCTGTAAAAAATGCTTCTAAACAAATTCTAAACAGGCAGAACCTAGAAAAAGACAGAGCAACACAAATTACTAGCCCAAGAAAACCTGGATGGTTAATTGGAAAGGTCTATCATGCTGGGCAGGGAGAGGAATGCAGTTCAGCTTGGGCACACAGGCAAAAAAGGACTCAGCGAAGCTGGAGCAGCCCTTAGAGGACTGAATCACAAGCAGCTGTGTTGTTTTCCAGACTTCTCAAACCATAAATACCAAAGACAATTTAGAAGGCCAGTAGGAAAAGTCTGTGACAGTGGTGAGAGAAACTTGGTCCCAGTCCCAGTTCTGGTACAGCCCCGGGGCGGCAGCTGCTTCTGGAGCTTCTGGCTCACAGACTGACAGGGAACCAAGTGGCTCATCAGAGGGAGCTTGCATGGATCTCTTTGCTGGCACTGAGGCAGAATTCTCTTATTTTGCCCATGCTTGGATCTGGGTCACAGTTCTGGGTGGCAGTCATGGGGCAAGGAGGAGTGGTGGTGGAGTGGAGCTTATAGTGGTGGTGAAAAGAAAATCCTCCTCACAGTTCCAAGGCAGAAAAGAATGCTTTTGGTCACTCATAGACCAGAGCACAGGACAGAAAAGGAGTAAACATCTCACCCTTGATCATACCAATTTGGAAGAACTAAAAATGTACAGGTCCCTAAAAGTGTCTCTGAAAACAGATGCACAAAACTCCAAAAGCATGGGATGGTACATTTTCCACACTGGAATTAGATCCCTACCTTAACAAGAAGTTTATAACTCAAATAACTTGCTAGGATCATGACTAAACCTCAAAAAAAAAAAAAAGCCAGACCATAGAATTTTCTTTGGTGACAAAAAGATCAAAACATAAAACCAGAAGAAGACAATAAAGTCCAAGTTCCTACATCCAAAGCCTCCAAGAAAAATACGAATTGGTCCCAGGCCACAGAAGAGCTCACAAAGGATTTTGAGAGACAAGTAAGAGAAGTAGAGGAAAACTGGGAAAAGAAATGAGAGTGATACAATAAAATCATGAAAAATAAGTCAACAATTTGCTAAAGGAGACTGAAAAAAAAATACTGAAGAAAATAACACCTTAAAAATAGCCTAATCCAAATGGCAAAACAGGTCCAAAAAGCCAATAAGGAGAAGAATGCCTTAAAAAGCAGAATTGGCCAAATGGAAAAACTCACTGAAGAAAATAATTCCTTAAAAATTAGAATAGAGCAATTGACCTGTAAAATAGATCCAAGAGAAAGAATTTAAAAATTATTGGACTATCTGAAAGCCATGATCAAAAAAAAAAATGCCTAGACATCATCTTCCAAGAAATTATCAAGGAAAACTGCCCTGATATTTTAGAACCAGAGGGCCAATTAGAAATTGAAAGAATCCACCAATCACCTCCTGAAAGAGATCCCCAAAGGAAAACTCCTAGGAATATTGTAGCCAAATTCCAGAGTTCCCAGGTCAAGGGGAAAATATTACAAGCTGCCAGAAAGAAACAACTTAATAGTGTAGAAACACAATCAGGATAACACAAGATTTAGCAGCTTCTACATTAAAGGACAACAGGGCATGGAATATAATATTCCAGAGGTCAAAGGTGAAAGGTTACGACCAAGAATCATCTACACAGAAAAACTGAGTATAATCCTTCAAGGGAAAAAATGGTCATTCAGTGAAATGGAGGACTTTCAAGCATTCTTGATGAAAACACCAGAGCTGAATACAAAATTTGACTTTCAAATACAAGACTCAAGTGGAACATGAAGAGCTACAGGAAAGAGAAATCCTAAGAGACTTATTAAGGTTGAACTGTTTACATTCCTGCATGGAAAGATGATATTTGTAACTCATGACACCTTTGTCAGTATTAGGGTAGTTGGAGGGGAAAAAAAAAATTTTATGTATGTATAGGTAGATAGATGATAGATAGATAGATAGATAGATAGATAGATAGATAGATAGATAGATAGATGGAGGGTACAGGGTGAGTTGAAGATTAAGGGATCATATCCAGAGAATAAAATTAAGGGATGAGACAGGATTGTATTTAGAGAAGAAGAAAGGGAGAGGTAGAATGGGGTAAATTATCTCACACAAAAAAAAAAAAACAGAAAAGAAAATGCTCTTACAGTGGAGGGGAAATGGGGGAAGGTGAAAGGGAATGAGTGATTCTTATTCTTATAGGATTTGGATTAAGGAGGAAATAACATACACATTCAATTGGGTAAGGAAATCTGTCTTACCCTATGGGAAAATAGGGGGAGAAGGGGACAAGAGGACAGGGGGATGATAGAGAGGAGGACAGATTGGGAAAGGGGGTAATCAGAAACAAATACTTCTGAAGAGGGACAGGGTCAAAAGAAAGAATAGAATAAATGGGAGGGCAGGATAGGATTAAGGGAAATAGAATGAGTTTATCACAACATGTCTACTATGGAAGTGTTTTGCATAGCTGTACCTGTATAACGTATACTGAGTTGCTTGTCTTTTCAATGAGGGTGGGTGGGGAGGGAGGAAGAGAGAAGGTTTGAAACCTAAATTTTTAAAAACATGTTTAAAAAATGTTTTCACATGCTACTGGGAAATAAGAAATACAGGAAATGGGGTACAGAACTCTATCCTGCCCTACAGGAAAATAGAAGGGGAAGGGGAGAAGAGAAGGGGGTAAGAGATAGAAGAGAGGGCAGACTATGGGAAGGGATATTCAGAATGCATGCCATCTTGAGGTGGGGGGAGGGGGAGATGGAGTGAAAATCTGGAACTCAAAATCTTGTGGAAGTAAATATTGAAAAGTGAAAATAAATAAATTTATAAAAAAAAAAAAGAAAGACAAGGGCTCTTATCCCTTGGTATTTGCACAGGCAACTGAACAGTAGGGAAATCCACCTGTGTGTGAAGGAAGCCCTAATAAGGGATTTATTTAAAGGACATTTTCTTAAATTATTTCATTTGTAAAGTAAAATCTCCCTTAAAATTGCATTTGACATATTCATGGTTCCTTTCTGTAGGGACATAAAGAATTTTTTAAATTATTACAAATTATTCACTGTGAAATAATAATACTTCACAATTAAATGGTTATCAATCATTTAAAAAAAAAGAAAAAGAAGTTATCAAGGAAAACCGCCCTGATATTCTATAACCAGAAGGCCAAATAGAAATTGAAAGAATCCACCAATCACCTCCTGAAAGAGATCCCCAAAGGAAAACTCCTAGGAATATTGTAGCCAAATTCCAGAGTTCCCAGGTCAAGGGGAAAATATTACAAGCTGCCAGAAAGAAACAACTTAATAGTGTAGAAACACAATCAGGATAACACAAGATTTAGCAGCTTCTACATTAAAGGACAACAGGGCATGGAATATAATATTCCAGAGGTCAAAGGTGAAAGGTTTACGACCAAGAATCATCTACACAGAAAAACTGAGTATAATACTTCAAGGGAAAAAATGGTCATTCAGTGAAATGGAGGACTTTCAAGCATTCTTGATGAAAACACCAGAGCTGAATACAAAATTTGACTTTCAAATACAAGACTCAAGTGGAACATGAAGAGCTACAGGAAAGAGAAATCCTAAGAGACTTATTAAGGTTGAACTGTTTACATTCCTGCATGGAAAGATGATATTTGTAACTCATGACACCTTTGTCAGTATTAGGGTAGTTGGAGGGGAAAAAAAATTTTATGTATGTATAGGTAGATAGATGATAGATAGATAGATAGATAGATAGATAGATAGATAGATAGATAGATAGATAGATGGAGGGTACAGGGTGAGTTGAAGATTAAGGGATCATATCCAGAGAATAAAATTAAGGGATGAGACAGGATTGTATTTAGAGAAGAAGAAAGGGAGAGGTAGAATGGGGTAAATTATCTCACACAAAAAAAAAAAAACAGAAAAGAAAATGCTCTTACAGTGGAGGGGAAATGGGGGAAGGTGAAAGGGAATGAGTGATTCTTATTCTTATAGGATTTGGATTAAGGAGGAAATAACATACACATTCAATTGGGTAAGGAAATCTGTCTTACCCTATGGGAAAATAGGGGGAGAAGGGGACAAGAGGACAGGGGGATGATAGAGAGGAGGACAGATTGGGAAAGGGGGTAATCAGAAACAAATACTTCTGAAGAGGGACAGGGTCAAAAGAAAGAATAGAATAAATGGGAGGGCAGGATAGGATTAAGGGAAATAGAATGAGTTTATCACAACATGTCTACTATGGAAGTGTTTTGCATAGCTGTACCTGTATAACGTATACTGAGTTGCTTGTCTTTTCAATGAGGGTGGGTGGGGAGGGAGGAAGAGAGAAGGTTTGAAACCTAAATTTTTAAAAACATGTTTAAAAAATGTTTTCACATGCTACTGGGAAATAAGAAATACAGGAAATGGGGTACAGAACTCTATCCTGCCCTACAGGAAAATAGAAGGGGGAGGGGAGAAGAGAAGGGGGTAAGAGATAGAAGAGAGGGCAGACTATGGGAAGGGATATTCAGAATGCATGCCATCTTGAGGTGGGGGGAGGGGGAGATGGAGTGAAAATCTGGAACTCAAAATCTTGTGGAAGTAAATATTGAAAAGTGAAAATAAATAAATTTATAAAAAAAAAAAAGAAAGACAAGGGCTCTTATCCCTTGGTATTTGCACAGGCAACTGAACAGTAGGGAAATCCACCTGTGTGTGAAGGAAGCCCTAATAAGGGATTTATTTAAAGGACATTTTCTTAAATTATTTCATTTGTAAAGTAAAATCTCCCTTAAAATTGCATTTGACATATTCATGGTTCCTTTCTGTAGGGACATAAAGAATTTTTTAAATTATTACAAATTATTCACTGTGAAATAATAATACTTCACAATTAAATGGTTATCAATCATTTAAAAAAAAAGAAAAAGAAATTATCAAGGAAAACCGCCCTGATATTCTATAACCAGAAGGCCAAATAGAAATGGAAAGAATCCACTTATCACCTCCTGAAAGATATCCCCTAAGGAAAACTGTGAGGAATATTGTAGCCAAATTACAGAGTTCTCAGGTCAAGGAGAAAATATTGCAAGCAGCCAGAAAGAAACAATTCAAGTATTGTGAAAACACAATCAGGATAACACAAGATTTAGCAGCTTCTACATTAAGGGACTGGAGGGCATAGAATATAATATTCCAGAAATCAAAGGAGATAGGATTACAACCAAGAATCACCTACCAAGCAAAACTGAGCATAATCCTTAAGAGGAAAAAATGGATATTCAGTGAAATAGAGGACTTTCAATCATTCCTGATGAAAAGACCAGAGATGAATAGAAAATTTGACTTTCAGATGCAAGACTCAAGAGGAACATGAACTTACTAGGTTGAACTGTTTGTATTCCTGCATAGAAAGATGATATTTATAACTCATGAGACCTTTGTCAGTATTAGGATAGTTGGAGGGAAAAAATTATATACAGGTATATGTAGATAGACAGAAAGACAGACAGACAGATAGATAGATAGATAGATAGATAGATAGATAGATAGATAGAGGGCACAGGGTGAGTTGAAGATGAAGGGGTGATATCTGGAGAATAAAATTAATGGTGAGAGAAGATTATAGTGGGAGAAGGAGAAAGGGAGAGGTAGAATGGGTTAAATTATCTCACATGAAACAGACAAGAAAAGGCTTTTACAGAAGAGGGGAAATGGGGGAATGTGAGAGGCAATTAGTGAATATTATTCTCATGGGATTTGGCTTAAGAAGGTAATAAAATACACACTCAATTGGTTATAGAAATCTATCTTACCCTACAGGAAAATAGGAGGAGGAAAGGGAACAAGAGAGCAGGGAGATGATAGAGGGGAGGGCAGATTGGTGAAGGGGGTAATCAAAGGCAAACACTTCTAAGGAGGTAAAGGGTCAAAAGAGAGCATAGAATAAATGGGGGGTGGGATAGATTAAGGGAAATATGCTTAGGTTTATCAATATGACTGCTATGGAAGTGTTTTGCATGACTACACATGTATAACTTGTATCAAGTTGCTTACCTTCACAGTGAGGGTGGATGAGGAGGGAGGAAGGGAGAAAATTTGGAACCCAGAGTTTTAAAAACAAATGTTAAAAAATGTTTCCACATGTAAGTGGGAAATAAGATGTATAGGAAAAAGGATATAGAAATCTATCCTGCCCTACAGGAAAATTGGAGGAGATAAGAAAAGGGGGCTGAGACATAGAAGAGAAGGTAGATTAAGGGAAGGGGTATTCAGAATGCATGCCATCTTCTGGTGGGGGGAGGGATGAGACAGGGAGAAAATTTGGAACTCAAAATCTTGTGGAAGTGAATGTTGAAAACTAAAGATAAATTAATTAATTAAAATAAAAAAGAAGTAGTCCCTGAACTTGACTATATTTCTTACTATATTCCTTAAGAATAGTGGATCAAGAGAAAAGAACTTCAGGGAGCCAAGATGGCACAGTAAGCAATAAATCACTATAAATCTCCATAATCACCTCCAAAGAACCATAGAATCACATTCCAAAACAAATCCTGGAACAACAGAACTAGCAAAAAGATGGGGTTACACAATCTTTTAGCCTAAGAATCTGGGAAAATTGGCAAGAAAAGTCCATCTAATTGAGGTAAAAGGGGAGTGCATGCCAGGACAAGAAATGTCCCAGAAAGCCCTCAGCAAGCTTCAACTCCACAAACCAGGATATCCTGAGCCCCAGTGGAGTAAAGCAAGCAACTGCAAACACTAGCCCCACCCTCATATGCCCTAGCATAGCTAGGGGAATCAGCAGCCTTCAATTTTGAGAACCACCACAGGGTTCAGCATAGTCCTGGGCAGTCATCCTCCAGTGGCCAGACCTCCATGTTCTTCAATGTAGCCCCAGGGAAATGAAGTAATACCCCACTGTGCCTCAGAATTCACCAGACACCACCACTAGGACCCCTTAGCTCAGGACCAGGTAAGCTGCAAGTTCCCTAATGCCTCCAGTAGCACCAGCCACCCACCCACACTTCACTCTCAGCACAGCACCAGACACAAGGGTCCCCAAGGGATCTCAAGGCAACATCTGTGCAGTACCAGGTAAACAACCAGAGCCTACAAGCCAGTGACACAAGAAGCTTGAGACAAAA
This sequence comes from Phascolarctos cinereus, assembly GCF_003287225.1. Taxonomy (NCBI): domain Eukaryota; kingdom Metazoa; phylum Chordata; class Mammalia; order Diprotodontia; family Phascolarctidae; genus Phascolarctos; species Phascolarctos cinereus. Next base: position 532,416,196 of record NW_027555847.1, on the reverse strand, counting down.
TTGTGCTTTAAAAAATTATGTTTAAATCTACACTCAGAGTTCATCAGTTTGCTCACTGGAAATGGATAGCATTTTTAATCATGAGTCCATGGCATTGTCTTAGATTGTTGTCTTGGTCAAATTAATTAAGTTTATTAACTTAATTTGGTCATTCTTACAATATTTCTGTTACTCTGTATGATGTTCTCATTCCACTTATTTCACTTTGTATAGTTTCATATAAGACTTAACAATTTTTTTTCCTGAAACCATTCTTATTATTTTTTCTAGCATAATAGTATTCCATCACTACCTATACTGTAGCTTATTCAGTCATTTCTCCATTCATGGGCATCTCCACACTTTCCAATTCTTTGCCACCACCAGAAGAGCTGCTATAAATATTTTGTTTTCTGCAAATAGTTTCTTTTTTTTCTTTGATTTTTTGGGATATAGATATGGTAGGGTTATTGCTGTGTCGACGTTATGCACAGTTTAATAGCCCTTTAGACATATTACTAAATTGTTCTCCACAGCGGTTGGACTACTTCACAACTCTACCAACAGTGCATCAGTAAGACATTTTTTCCCCAAATCCCCTCCAACATTTGTCATTTTCTTTTTCTGTCATGTTATTCCATCTGATGGGTAAGAAGTGGTATCTTAGGTTTTTTTTTTTTTAATTTGCTTTATTCATATGACTATTTATGGTTTTGCTTTCTTCTTCTGAAAACTAGCTGTTTATATCATTTGACCATTTGTCAAGTAGAGAATTACTGTTTTTTCTAAATATTTGAATCAGTTCTCTATGCATTAGAGAAATGAGGGCTTTAACAGAGAAAATTGCTGTAACATCCCTTGTCCCATTTTCTACTTTCTTTCTAATTTTGACTGTTGTAGCTTGTACACATTTTTTAAAAATTTCTGATAATCAAAATAATCTATTTTACTTCCTATGATCCTATCTCTTCTTTGGTCATAAACTCTTCACTTATCCATAGATCTGACAGTTACATTTTCCCATGCTCCACTAATATGCTTAAGCTATCATCTTTTATGTCTAAATAATTTGTTCATTTTGACCTAATCTTATTATAAGGTGTGAGGTGTTAATCTATGCCTAGTTTCTGTTAAATTGCTTTTAAGTTTACCTGGCAATTTGTGTGTGTGTGTATGTGTGTGTAAAATGATGACTTCTTGACCTCAGTGCTTGGATCTTTGGGTTTATCAAAGACTGGATTTCTATGATTATATATTATTATTTATTGTGTACATGAGCACATGTACATGAATTTCCTTCCAGAATTAGGAAAATATAAGAAAAACTTTATTTACAATGTGAGGAATTTAGCAGGGGAAAAAAAACTTTTACACTCACCGATACAGTACTAATTTAGTGAGAGAAAGAAAGGAAAGAAAGAAGGAAGGAAGGGAAAAAGGAACGGAGGGAGGGAGGTGGAGAAGAAGGAAGGAAAGAAAGAATGAAAGGAAAGAGAGAGAGAAAGAAAGAGAAAAGAGAAGGAAGGAAGGAAAGAAAGAAAAGAAGAAAGAAAAAGAACAAAGAAAGTAAGGCAGAGGTTTACATTGAAATGAAGGCTGAGTGAAGGAAATGTGTGAAATATGGTTAGAGCACCAGCCTTGGAGTCAGGAGGACCTGAATTCAAATCTGGCCTCAGACACATTATACTTACTAGCTATGTGACCTTGGGCAAGTTACTTAACCCTTATTGCCTCTCCAAAAAAGCAAAAAAAAAAATGTGTGAAATAAAACTAGAACTTAAAGTGGCTCGACATCAGAGCAAGCTTCTGATAGTAGGTCAAATTCATGTTTTATTACAAAGTCGATCATGGATCACAGAAGATTTTTTGTGTTGGAGAGTGACATGCTCAGATTTGTGTTTTAGGAATGTCAACTTAGTAACTGAGTAGAGGAGAAATTAGATAAAGAAGTTACTGTAGGCAGAAACATCAATTAGGAAAACTATTGCAATAATCAGCTGAGAGATGATGAAAGCATGAACTAGGGTAGAGGCCATGTTATTATGAGGGGAAAAACTAATCAATATGAGAAGTATTGTGCAGGGAAGTTGACAAAATTTGAAAAAAATTATTGAATATGTGTGTTGAAATAGAAACATCGAAGCTTACTACAAGGTTGTTAATATGAATGACTGAAAGAATATTTGTGCCAACAACAGAAAAGAGTTTGGAGTTGGGAGGTTGGAGGAGAAGTGTGCCTGGGGCTAAATATGAATTTTGTTTTCAGGCGTGTTGACTTTGAGATTATTACACATTATTAATAGTTAATATTTGTTTACTTCTTTAGGTTTTGAAAAAAATTGCAAATACTGTATAATTTTGTCATCACAACAACCTTGGGTAGTAGGTATTATTATTGTTCCATCTTTATAGATGAAGAAATTAAGGCTGAGAAGGGTTAAATAATTTACTTAAGGGCACACATCTAGTAATTATCTGAAAAAGAATTTGAAATCAGGTCTTTCTGACTCCATATCCAGTACCCTATCCACTGCACCACGTAGTTACGTGCCTACAGTATTCATACAATCATATGTTGATGCCAAATTTACCACTGGCAAGACGTCTTTCATTTTAAAAATGTAAATAAAATGAAATGGCTTATAAAATAAAGAAATCTTTTTTTTTTCCTTCTAGAAATTCTCTTAATCAAAGCCAAGACAGGAGTAATGAAGGAATAAGATTAACTGTAACTACATTCAATTTTACTTTCTGTTTCTATTATACATGTGTTTTTCAAACACATAAAAATTTAGTCAAAAACATTGTCAATGTTTAAAAATTACAAATCAATGGCTGTCCAATCCATTAGAAATTTCAGGGAGAAATTTAAACCCCTAATAAAAGTGTCATCAATTTTGTAATGAAGCAGGTTAACTATTTTTAATATTCTTTTTGTTTTATAGTTAATGATAGAATTAAATGACTTATTTTTGCATTACTCTAAAAACAAAATATTCAGGATACCCTTGTGGTGAAATTTAAAAGTTTCTTTTTTAGTAGAACTAAGTCCCTGTATGAAAATTAGTGTAAAATACAACAAATTTATATAGCTTTAATTGTCAAAATATCATATCAAAATAAATATTAGATAGGTAGTAAAAGCATTATCATTCTTTGGTTTTAACAATTGATGGATCTAAGACTAAAGAATATGAAGTAGCTTGCATATGATGATACATTCATCAAGTACATGAGTTGAAATCTGAACTCAGGTCTCCAATAATTTCAATTTAAGTATGCTTTCAAGTACAAGACAGATCTACTGAATTTGACTGGTGATTAACAAAAATAAATAAATGAATAAATAAAAATCACTAGTGTTATCTGCAATGTAATATTAACAGAATAGTTCTCTTAGTGATTCTCACAATATCAAAATATGATGCTACTGATAGTGAGTGGGACTACTATGATCATACTTTTACTCTAATATGGCAATGACTCTCTGATACCATCAATGCAGGTGAGAGAAGAAGACTGACTTCTTCAAACAATGAAGATTACAACCCATTCATACCTTTTTAAAAAATTGTCTTATGGTTTTTGTTCAGTCATTTTCAGTTCCACCTCTTCATGATTCTGAGTTTTATTAACAAATATATTGGAGTAATTTTGACAGATGAGGAAACTGAGGAAAACTGAGTAAGTGACTTGCACACTGTCAATTTTAACTGAGCAATATGAGTTTTCTTGACTCCAGGACCAGCACTCTATCCACTATCTAGCTGCCCTACCTTTTTATACTATGCAATATTTACCCATGTACATCAATATTTTTTTTCAGAAATAATTGATACAACATGCGGGAAACTTTCCTCTGTAACTTTTAATCTAAGAGATTTTTAAAGTAGTGAAGACAACATTTAATATTCCTTTTTTTCACTAAGACTTGCATACTTTCATTTATAAACACATATTTCTTCAATGATATTGTTGATACCCCTATTTGCATACATGCTATCAATGATATCCTTCAGCCTAGTTACATACATAGTAGATCATTCCATTGACTTGTTCTTCAACTCTAAATTTGATTCATGGGGGACTCTTCTGCACCAATATAGACACACTAAGAGAATTTGTTTAAATACAAACAGAAATAAACAATGAGGTTGTCTTTCTGTTTCTTGAAGTTTGGGGTCATTAAAAGTATTACATAATTTGCCAAATTAAAATTCAGTCCATTTTCTCTTACTCAGTTTTAGGTCCACTTCATTACCCATTAACAGTTGCTGAGTAAGGTATATGTACTCATGAACTAGCTTAAAAGTCATTTCAGTAAAAAGTAGATAATGGCATGGACAATAGGTATTCTTTATCCACTGTGCTTTTCTTCTTTGAATTCTTAGGCCAAACTCTTTGGAATATTTATGGATCTCATTATGGAAACTCTATAGAATATATACCCTATAGGAAACTAGGTTTTTCAAATGTTCCTTTTTTCAAATGATGTTGTCCTGCTGAATTAAGCTCCGAAACTCTGTAGAGTCCTTTGAAGAACACACTCTCTTCTTTCATGGTTGTGATTTTGAAAATCAAATACCTCCCTGTTTTTAGACTCTGTTTGAATTATTTAATAAAATTACCAATGTGTTTCTATGATCTTGTAGGATATTTACCTATTAATGGAAAATATATTCTTGGAAGAGATCATCTGAAGTAGCATTATGTTCTACCAAGTCAAAAGCTTTGCAAACAATCAAATTAGCAACAAATATAGTAGAATTACATGTTTTCTGAATATTTAAGTCATTTCTATGATTGTGAAGATGTGAGGAGCTCTATGAAATGATTGTAAAAGCCTACCTCCTCCCTTAACATATTTTCATAAAAGGATACCTTTGATAAATCTGGATATCATACTTACAAGGATTTTATAACAATGAGAAAGGAGGCATATGGTTTTTAATTACTGATGTTCTCTCAAAGTCACTCATAACTTTTTCATCATTCAGAACTTTCACCTCTTTCATATACCTCAAAAACTAATCCCTAAACCCTTCAAAATAATTTTCACTACAACACACAATCTATATATGTATGTTGTTTAGCCATTTTTGTATTTACCTACATTTGTGTAACATTAATTATAATAGATATTAAATAATTGTTTCTAGAATAAATGAGAAGTTAAATCTTACACTTAGCATAATGATGATGATGATGATAATGATGTCCATATATACTAGTGCAAAACAAGAGAACAATGTGGGAATTATCTTTCTCTATGTAGCACAAACTAGCCTAAAGTTGATAGACTGGATATGGGTAATGGTATTTTAAAATTTATGAGTGGTTTTCAAATATCATGTTGAATGTATATGAAATATATATCCATCCCTTTCAGCATAGCTAGATGTTTTAAGCAAATGGATAGAAGTTTGTTCTAACAGTTTACCAAGGTATCTTACAACTTCTGCTGATGCCTTTAGATAAGAGCAATTCTAATAGAGAATTCTATTCCCTAAGAATCCCAGTGCTTGGTTTTTCAAAATTAGAGAGCATTTTCTTTTATTATTATTATTATTATTTAAATATTTATTTTCAGTTTCCAACATTCACTTCCACAAGATTTTGAGTTCCAAATTTTCTCCCCATCTTGTTCCTTCTCCCACCCCAAGACAACATGCATTCTGAATACTTCTTCCCTAAATGTGCCTTCTATCACCTCCCCTCTTCTGTTATCCCTTTCCCCTTCTATTTTCCTGCGGGGCAGGATAGATTTCTATACCCCATTACCTGTACATCTTATTTCCCAGTTACATTTGAAAACAATTTTTAACATTCATTTTTAAAACTTTGGGAGCCAAATTCTCTCCCTTCTTCCCCCCACACCAACCTTCATTGAGAAGATAAGCAACTTCATAAAGGGTATACATGTGTAGTCATGCAAAACAGTTCCATACTAGTCATGTCATTCTCCGACCCCTTGCTTATTCTATTGTCTCTTGACCCTGTCCCTCCTCAGAAGTGTTTGCATCTGATTACCCCGTTCCTCAACCTATCTTCCCTTCTATCATCTCCCACTCTTATCCCCTTCCCCCCTATTTTGCTGTAGGGTAAGATGATTTCCATATTCAATTGAGTGTGTATGTTATTCCCTCCTTAAGCCAAATCCAATGAGAGTAAAATGCACTCATTCCTTCTCACCGTCCCCCACTTCCGCTCCACTGTAAAATCTTTTTCCTGTCTCTTTTATGTGAGATAATTTTCCCCATTTTACCTCTCCCTTTCTTCTTCTCCCAGTATAATCCTTTCTCATTCCTTAATTTCATTTTTTAGATATCACCCTTCATCTTCAACTCATTGGCCTGTCTATCTATCTATCTATCTATCTATCTATCTATCTATCTATCTATCCATCCAAATATATTTTCCCCTGCAACTACCATAATTGTGACAAAGATCTCATGAGTTACAAATATCATCTTTCCGTGTAGGAAGGTAAACTGTTCAACTTTGATAAGTCCTTTATGATTTCCCTTTCCTGTTTACCTCTACATGCTTCTCTTGAGTCTTGTATTTGAAAATTACATTTTCTATTCAACTCTGGTTTTTCATCAAGAATGATGGAAAATCCTGTATTTCACTGACTGCCCATTTTCCCCTGAAGTATTATATTCAGTTTTCCTGGGTAAGTGATTCTTGGTTGTAATCCTATCTCCTTGACCCTCCAGAATATCATATTCCAAGCCCTCTGATCCCTTAACATAGAAGCTGCTAAATCTTGTGCTATCTTGATTACGTTTCCACAATATTTGAATTGTTTCTTTCTAGCTGCTTGCAATACTTTCCCCTTGACCTAGATGCTCTGGAATTTGGCTATAATATTGCTAGGAGTTTTACTTTGGGGATCTCTTTCCAGAGGTGGTTGGTGGATTCTTTCTATTTCTATCTTACCCTCTGGTTCTAGAATTTCAGAGCAATTTTCCTTGATAATTTCTTGAAAGATGATTTCTAGGTTCTTTTTTTTTTGTTTGTTTGATACTGGCTTTCAGGTCCAATATTTTTCACATTACCTCTCCTAGATGTATTTTTCTGGTCAGTTGCTTTTCCAATTAGATATTTCACATTGTTTTCTATTTTTTTCATTCTTTTCATTTTGTTTCACAATTTCTTTATTTCTCATAAAGTCACTAGCTTCCATTTGCTACATGCTACATTTAAGGAAATAATTTCTTCAGTGAGCTTTTGGACTTCCTTTTCTATTTAGCCAATCCTGATTTTTAAGGCATTCTTCTTTTCTTTGGCTTTTTGGACCTCTTTTGCCATTCGGGTTAGTCTATTTTTAAGGTGTCATTTTCTTCAGTATTTTGGGATCTCCTTTAGCAAGCTGTTGACTTATTTTTCATGATTTTTTTTGTGTCACTCTCTTCCCAGCTTTTCCTCAACTTCTCTTACTTGGTTTTCAAAATCCTTTTTGAGCTCTTCCATGTCCTGGGACTGATTCATATTTTTTTGGAGGCTTTGGATGTAGGAACTTTGACTTTGTTGTCTTCTTCTTGTTGTATGTTTTGATCTTCTTTGTCACCAAAGAAAGATTCTATGATCTGACTTTTTCATGCTGTTTGGTCATGATTCTAGCCAATTACTTGAGTTCAAAATCTTTGCTAAGGTAGGGGTTTTCTTTCAGTGTGGAGAATGTACTCTTCCAAGCTGTGGGGATCTTGTGCAGCTGTTTTCAGAGATACTTCTAGGGACCTGCAAATTTTCAGTTCTTCCAAGGTGGTTCGATCAAGGGTGAGGTGTTACTCCTTTCCTGGCCTGTGCTCTCATCTATGACTGACCACAACCACTCTTTTCTGCCTTTGTACTGTGAGGGGGATTGCCTCACACTGCCACAACAAGCTCCACACCACCAGCCCTCCTCCTCACCCCAGGACCACCACCCAGGACTCCAACCTATATCCAAGCATGGGCAAAGCAAGAGAATCCTGCTTTAGTGCCAGCAAAGATATCCCTGCAATCACCCTCAGATCAGCCACTTGATCCCCCATGTCTGTGGGTAGAGAGTTGCAGAAGCAGCTGCCACCCCAAGGCTGCAACAAGACTTGGGCTGGATTGAGCTCCTCTTTCACTGTGGTCGAAAGACCTTTCCTACTAACCTCTAGGTTTTCTTTGGCATTTGTACATTGAGAAGTCTGGAAACCACCACAGCTACCTGTTATCCATTCCCTGAGGCCTGCTCCAGGATCACTAATGTATGGTCTTTTTTAATGGCACAGCCCATGCTGAACTGAGGTCCTCTCCCAACCTGGCATAGGAGTAATTTCCTGCCAACCTTCCAGGTTGCCTTGGGCTGGAAATTTGTTTCATTGGGTATTTTTGTGGGTTCTGATACTCCAGAAACGTTTAGAGCCATTTTTACAGGTATTTGGAGGGATGTGGGGGAAATCTCAAGCAAGTCACTGATTTTATTCTGACATCTTGGCTCTGCCCCTGGAGAAAGCATTTTCAAATTTATATATGTGGACAGATAATTTTGCTCCCTCAATGCCACTGAAATGTTCATCTGCACAATGATAAGTACATTAAAAAAATAATTTTTTAAAAAGCTTCTCATTATTATTTTAATAACATTCATTCTTTGTTTTACTTTTCAGTAGAAGTCATCAAGCATATGATGTTTCTAATGGTATTTTAAGATTCCTGAGTACTTTCTTAATGGGATTAATTCAGGATAGGTACCATAATTATTATTATTATTATTTTATGGGGGAAAAAACTAAGACGAGGAAATGTTTATTGGCTTGCCCACACAGTTAATGATGGGTTTGGGGTTAAAATTCAGATATATTGAAGTCATATCCCATTGCTTCATTGTAGAATAGTTTTTCTTCAATGTGTTGACCCTTAATCATCAAGTAAGAGGTTAAATTATGTTTAGTATCCTTATGTTCTAGGCTTTTTCCCATTCCAATCCATCTTACACAAAATAATTTTCCTCAAGCACAGATCTGACCATATTACTTCCCTTCTCAATAAACTCCAATGCCTCCCTTTAGGCCTATAGAATAAAATATAAACTCCTCTGTTTGAGCATTTAAAGTTCTTCATGACCTGACTCAACCCATCTTGCCAGCTTCATTCTTCCTCTTTACATACTTTCCAGATCAGATTTAACTGGCTTTCCTCACTGTTTCTCACACACAGCCCTCAGGCTCCTCTCTCTGTCACTCTGCACTGGCTATCCACATACCTGAAATGGAAAGAAGGAAAGAAGGAAAGAAGGAAGGGAGGGAGGAAGAAAATAAGACATTACTAAATGCCTATCATGTGTTAGACGCCATGTTAGGGCTTTTACAAATATTATCCTTTTTAATTCTTACAAAAAACCTTGGGAGGTAGGTGCCATTATTATCCCCATTTTATAGTTGAGGAAACAAAGAGACAGAGGTTAAATGACATGAATAGGGTCTCACTGTTACTAAATGTCTGCAATTAATTTGAACTTATGTTTTCCTGACTCCATCGCCAATTTTCTATCTGCCAAATCACATGGATGCCTCTAATCCAGTCCCTTCTTAACTCAACCTCATAAAATCTCACTTCCTTTGAAACACAGATCAAGTATTACTTTCTCTAAGAAACCTTAACTGATACTGCAACAGTTTAGTGCATCTCTCTGTAAGTACTATGTATGTGACTATATTAATTTTCCTTGTATCATATGTGTAATTTGTATATAGTTACATAGGCATACATGTTTTCCCTCCTGATGAAATATAACCTCTTTAATTATAGTACTTTAAAAAATTATTTTGGAGAGTCTCCTTTAACATCATTCTCAGTTTTTCCTCTACTTCTCTTACTTGCTTCTCAAAATCCTTTTTGGGCTCTTCCATGGCCTGGGACCAATTCGTATTTTTCTTGGAAGCTTTGGATGTAGGAGCTTTGGCTTTGTTTTCTTCTTCTGGTTGTAAGTTTTGATCTTCCTTGTCACTAAAGTAAGATAATACAGTCTGACTCTTTTTGTGCTACTTGCTCATGATCCCAGCCAATTACTTGAGTTATTAACTCTTGTTAAGGTAGGGGTCTGTTTCCAGTGTGGAGGATGTACTGTCCCAAACTTTAGGGGTTTTGTGCAGCCGTTTTCAAAGATACTTCTAGGGACCTGTATATTTTACATTCTTCTAAGGTGCTATGATCAAGGGTGAGGTGTTTACTCTTTTCCTGGCCTGTACTTTGGTCTATGAGTGACAACAAGCATTCTTTTCTGACTTGGGACTGTGCAGAGGATTTTCTATGCACTACCACTACAAGCTCCACCATGCTAGCGCTCCTCCTTGCCCCAGGACTGCCGCCCACAACTGTGACCCAGATCCAAGCACGGGCAAAGCAAGAGAATCCTGCACCAGCAGAGAGATCCCTGCAATCCCCCTCTGATCAACAACTTTATTCCCCCTCATTCTGTGGGGTGGAAGCTCAGGAGGCAGCTGCCTCCCTGAGGCCAGACTCAGGGACTGGAGCTGAGACAACTGTGCTTCTCTCTCTCACCACAGACACAGACTTTTCCCACTGACCTTCTAATTTCTCTTTGGTGTTCATGGGTTGAGAGTTCTGGAAACCACCACAGCTGCCCCTGATTCAGCCCTCTGAGGCCTGCTCCAGGTTCACTTAGGCCTATGTGCCCATGCTGAACTGCATTCCTCTCCCAGTCTGGCACAATGTACCTTTCCAATCAGCCACGCAGCTTGTCTTGGGCTGGAAATTCGTTTCACTTTGTCTTTTTGTCGGTTCTGCTGCTTTAGAATTTCTTTAGAGCCATTTTTTATAGGTATTTGGAGGGATTTGGGGGAGAGCTGAAGCAAGTTACTGCTTTTACACCTCCATCTTGGCTCTGTCCCCCAATTCCTGTTGATTAAGAATCAAAAGTCAAAGACGTATATAATAATACTATTAATAATATGATAAAATAACAGCCAGCATTTATATGCATTTTTGAGGTTTACAATGTTCTTTCCGTATTTCTCTTTTGACTATTATGACAACCCAGTAAGTCAGATGCTATTATTATTCACATTTAATAGAAAAGGAAATATTAACTAACTGATTAAATGATTTGCTTAGGGTTCTACAGCTAAGAAAGTATCTAGGGCAAAACTTGAACTCAGTATTCCTTACTCTAAGTCTAGCACTTCATGTGTTGACTTTTTTTTTTGAAAGGCTAATTTTTTTTTTTAAAGAAGACTTTGAAGATTATTTGGCTCAATTATTTATTTCTAAATAAGATATGGTTAGAAAAAAACAAAAAAATAACAATTAAATAAACAAACAAACAAATAAATAAGACATGGTTTCCTGGCCACAAGAACCATACTGCCTAGTACCTGTAGAAAAGGCACTTGTGATGAAAATATCATTGTATGAAGATGGTGATCAGTGCACCTAGGTGACATGGTAGATATAGTTCTGTGCCTGGAGTCGAAGGATTCATCTTCCTGAGTTCAGATCTGGCCTCAGATACTTATTAGCTGTGTGACCCTGGACAAGTCACTTAAGCCTGTTTACCTCTGTTTCCTCATCTGGAAAAAAATCTAGAGAAGGAAATTGCAAACTGCTCCAGTATCCTTGCCATGAAAACCCCAAATACAGTCATAAAAAGTCAGACACAATGGAAAACAATTGAACAACAACAAGAGATGCTGATTTATGAGGCATAATATAGATGTCAAATGAGAATTAAGGTAACTAAATTGAATTAAAATTAATTCCAGTATGCTCCTAGACTTTGTACAAACATGTTGGCTGAATTTTTGTTAATTTTTCTTCAAAAGAATTAGTCACCTGAAAATCCTCAGATGGCCAGCTCTGTAATTATATTCTGCCTCATTTTTTTTCTTCATTGCTTCTATACATGTGTAATGCCAGATTAGTTATAATCTCCTCAACATAAATAGTTATGTAATGATGTTGTTTTAAAAAATAATATATCAATATTTCCAAACAGCCTCCTCCTTTCAGAGACAGCTTATGTAATGATTGTCTTAGTCATTCACTGTGTTTTTACCTTTCACAGCTTTTTTAGCTGGTGCTCAAAGAACCTCAGCATGTAATATGATGTTTTTCTTGTAAATTCTTTGTCCATAAGCTATCCAATATTAACAGAGTTACTGAAATTAATTTCTAATGATGTGCCCTTCCTCATTCACTACAACTATGACTCCACCTACCTTTCAATAATTAATTTTCCTCTTTCCCTCTTGGAAAATAGAAAAGACTGTTTATGGTTCATTTATTCAAACTCATCTAAATGCAATTAATGCACTACTCAACTGCACTAGTAAAGATAACACCCTATGATATTATTGGTTCTCTTAGAAAATGAGGGACAAATAACAGATAATCCTCAGTTCTTAGAATATTTACTCTTTTCTCACCTTTGCTTCTAAATTGTATTACCTTCCCACAAATCTCAACTCAAATCACAACCTTTAGTATACCCTTTACATAAATAACCTCTACTTGGCTAATTTAATGTTGTCTTCTATATTAGAATATAAATTCCCTTGAATATTTACAAAAATATAAATTACCCAGATTAACAGAAGAGGAAATAAAATACTTAAGTAACCCCATTTCAGAAAAAAGAAATTGAACAAGTCATCAACAAACTCCGTAAGGAAAAAAGAAAGCCTCCATGCCAGATGGATTGACAAGTGAATTCTATCAAATGTTTGAAGAACAATTAATACCAATAGTATATAAACTATTTGGATAAATACGCAAAAAAGGGGTCCTACAAAATTCATTTATGGCACAAATATGGTGTTAATACTTAAATAGTTACAGCCAAAACATAGAGGAAAAAAATAGATTAATTTCCCTAATGAATATAGATGCAAAAATATTAAATAAAATATGAGCAAAGAGATTACAGCAAGTTGGCACAAGGATAATATACTATTACAAGGTGAGAATTATACCAGGAACACAGGGCTGGTTCAATACTAGGAAAACTATCAGCATAATTGACCATATGAACAACAAAACTAACAGAAATAATGATTATCTCAATAGATTTAGCAAAAGCTTTTGACAAAATACAGCACCCATTCCTATTAAAACACTATAAAACAGAGGAATAAATGAAGTTTTCATTAAACTGATAAGCAATATCTATCTAAAACCATCATCAAGCATTATATGTCATTGGAATAAGCTGGAACCATTCCTTGTAAAATCAGGAATGCCCATTATCACCACTATTATTCAATATTGTACTAGAAATATTAGCTTTAGCAAGAAGAGAAAAAAGAAATTGAAAGAATTAGAATAGGCAACAAGGGAACAAAAGCATCATACCTTGCAGATGATATGAAGGAATACTTACAGAATCAACTAAAAAACTACTTGAAAAAATTAACTTTGGCAAAGTTGCAGGATATAACATAAACCCACATAAATCATCAGTATTTCTATATATTACAAATAAAGCTCAGTAAGAAGATATAGAAAAAGAAATTCCATTTAAAGTAACTGTAGCAGATATAAAATATTTGAGAGGCTAACTGCCAAGACAAATCGAGGAACCTTATGAACACAATTACAAAACACTTTTCACATAAATCAGATTCAAACAATTGGAAAATTAACAATTGCTTATGAGTAGGCTGAGCTAATATAACAAAAATGATAATGCTACCTAAATTAATTAACTAATTCAGTGCCAGACAGATCAAATTACCAAAAATTATTTTATAGAGGTAGAAAAACAAATCTGGAAGAACAAAAGGTCCAGAATATCAAGGAGATTAATAAAAAGAAATGCAGGGGAAGGTGACTTAGCCATGCCATATCTCAAATTGTTTTATGAAGCAGCAATCATGAAAACTATTTGGTACTGACTAAGGAATAGAGTGGTGGGTCAGTGCGACAGGTTTAGTACACAAGACACAGTAGTGAATGATTATAATAATCTGCTATTTGGACTTTGCTTTCAGGAGCCAAGATGGAGGAGTGAAAAGGTAGTTGCTCTCACTCTCCCCTATCAACATCTGAAAACCCAGAAAATATCACCCCAGAAAAAATCCCGGGAACAGCTGAACTACAAGAAAGAAAGGGAGCAGCAGTGCAGCAGCCCAGCAAACGGGTCTCCCAGTGCCTCAGCAAAAATAAGGGAGGCAGAACTACAAGGGGCCCCAGGCAGTACCCTGCGGCATTCATCTGAAAGGAGGTGAAGAAAACAACCTAAAGGCTTCCTAAAGCCCAGCCTTGCTGTTCCAACCCAACACCAGGTGAGCTGTCGGAGCCCTGCAGCCTCCAATTGTGAAGAAATCCTGAAGCCCAGGTGGTAACAGGCAAACACCAACACCTGGACCTCAGTGCCTCAGGGGGGGGGGGGGGTGGAAACCAGCTCAGAAAACCACCAGGTGCCTCGGCACTCTACCAAAGGAATCTCCCAGTGCATTAGCAGAAAAGGGAGACAACACTGCAGGGGCCCCAGGCAGATTAAACACCCTGCAGCACCCATCTAAAAGGAGCTGAAGAAAGCTAAAGGAAAGGAAAAGCAGGCAACCTAGAATTGCCTGAAAGTTCCAGCCTTGCTGATTCCAGCCCAACACAAGGTAAGCTGCCAGAAACCTACAGCCTCCAATTGCCAGCATAAGAGGCCCCAGCACACAAAGCCAGTGACCAAGACCTAGGCTCCCAACACAAGAAGCTTGGGTCAGCCCTCTGTTCCCCAGCAGGAGAGCTCAATCTCTTTAAAGGCCAGGGAATAAAGAAACACCATGAGTAAAAAGAAACGTACCATAGATTCATATTATGAGAAGAGTGAAGATCAAGACAGAAATTCTGAAGAGGACAACATTGTCAACAAACCCACATCTGCAACAACAAAAGGGAATATGAACTGGTCTGAAGCCCAAAAAGCCTTCTTAGAAGAGCTCAAGAAGGATTTTAATAGTCAAATGAGAGAGGTAGAAGAGTCCTTCAAAAATACAATTGGCCAATTGGAAAAAAAAAATACACTGAAGAAAACAAGTCCCTAAAAAACACAATTGGCCAATTGAAGAAGGAAGTACAAAAACTAACAGAAGAAAACAATCTGTTAAAAACTAGAATTGGACAAATGGAAACTAATGTCTCTATGAGAGAGCAAGAATCAGTCAAACAGAAAAAAAAAATGAAAAAATAGATGAAAACATAAAATACCTCATCAGTAAAACAACCGACCTGGAAAATCGATTCAGGAGAGACAATTTAAAAATTATTGGACTACCTGAAAATCATGATGAAAAAAGAGCCTGGACAGTATCTTTCAGGAAATCATAAAGGAAAACTGCCCAGAAGTCCTAGAACCAGAAGGGAAAATAACCATAGAAAGAATCCACCATCACCACCTGAAAGAGATCCCAAATTGACAACGCCAAGGAATATAATAGCAAAATTCCAAAATTACCAGATGAAAGAGAAGGTGCTGCAAGCAGCCAGAAAGAAACAATTTAAATATCATGGAACCACAGTCAGGATTACACAGGACCTTGCAGCTTCTACATTAAAAGACCGCAGGGCATGGAACATGATATTCCAGGCAAAGGAGCTTGAAATGCAGCCAAGGATCAATTACCCAGCAAAAATGAGCATCATTTTTCAAGGGAGGAGATGGATATTCAATGAAATAGGAGACTTCCAAACTTTCCTGATAAAAAGACCAGAGCTCAACAAAAAATTTGATCTTCAAGTACAGGACTCAAGAAGGACTTAAAAAGGTAAATGGGACAGAAAGATACAATATGTTGTTAATAAGGGGGGGCTGTTTAAACCCCTACAAGGGAATATGACACTTGCAACCCTTGAGAACTGTATTGTTATTACATGTTAAAGGAGTATACATAAAGAGGGTGGATATTAGTTGACTTTGATGTAATGATAAAAAAAAATCTAATCAAGTGGGTTAAATGGATCCAAATAAGTGGATCAATCTGATCTTAGAAAATGTACTGAGAAAGGAGGAGGCAGACAAGGGTAAATTACATTACAGGAAAAGACACAAAATCCTATTACAGCAGAGGGAAAGAAGGGAGGGGGGAGCATTGTTTGAACCTTACTCTCATCAGATTTGGCTCAAGAAGGGCATAACATAATCAGTTAGGTATAGAAATCTAACTTGCCCTATAGGCAGTAGGAGGAAAAGGAAAGAAAAAGGGGAAAGAAAAGGGAGGGGGAAAGAAGGGAGGGAAGAAGCAGTAAGAGTAAAGGGGAAGAAAAGGGAAAGGGATAATAAAAGGGAGGAGGGACTGAAGGAGGTGGTGGTCAAAAGCAAAACACTAGTGAAGGGGGAAAGGAAAAAGGAGAAAGAAAAGCATAAATGGGGGAAAAAAGGATGGAGAAAAAGACACAGATAGTAATCATAACTGTGAATGTGAATGGGATGAACTCTCCCATAAAACGGAAATGGATTGCAGAATGGATTAAAAACCATAATCCTACAATATGTTTTTACAGGAAACACATTTGAAAAAGAGTGACACATACAGGGTAAAGGTAAGGCTGGCGGAGAGAATATATTATGTTCAGCTGAAGTAAAAAAAGCAGGGGTAGCAATCCTGATCTCAGACAAAGCAAAAGCAAAAATAGATCTAATCAAAAGAGATAAGGAAGGAAACTACATCCTGCTAAAAGGCACCATAGACAATGAAGTAATATCATTACTAAACATATATGCACCAAATGGTATAGCATCCAAATTCTTAGAGGAGAAGTTCAGGGAGTTACAGGAAGAAATAGACAGCAAAACTATACTAGTGGGGACCTGAACCTCCCCCTCTTGCACTAGATAAGTCTAACCACAAAATAAACAAGAAAGAAGTTAAGGAGGTGAATAGAACATTAGAAAAGTTAGGTATGATAGACCTCTGGAGAAAACTGAATGAGGATAGAAAGGAATATACTTTTTTTTGGCAGTACATGGCACATACACAAAAATTGACCATGTACTGGGGCATAAAAACCTCACAATCCAATGCAGAAAGGCAGAAATATTAAATGCATCCTTTTCAGATCATGATGCAATAAAAATTATATGTAATAAAGGGCCATGGAAAGATAGACTAAAAAATAATTGGAAACTAAATAATCTAATCCTAAAAAATGATTGGGTCAAACAACAAATCATAGAAACAATCAATAATTTCATTCAAGAGAATGACAATAATGAGACAACATACCAAAACTTATGGGATGCAGTGAAAGCAGTTCTTAGGGGAAGTTTTATATCTCTAAATGCTTACATAAATAAAATAGAAAAAGAGGAGATTAATGAATTGGGCATACAACTAAAAAAACTAGAAAAAGAACAAATTAAAAATCCTCAACTAAACACAAATTAGAAATATTGAAAACCAAAGGAAAAATTAAAAAATTGAAATTAAGAAAACTATTGAACTAATAAATAAAACTAAGAGCTGGTTTTATGAAAAAACAATAAAATAGATAAACCTTTGGTTAATTTAATTAAAAAAAAGAAAGAAGAAAACCAAATTACTAGTATCAAGAATGAAAAGGGTGAAGCTACCACCAAGGAAGAGGAAATTAAAACAATAATTAGGAATTATTTTGCCCAACTATATGCCAACAAATTTGACAATCTTAGTGAAATGGATACATATTTACAAAAATATAAATTGCCCAGATTAACGAAGAGGAAGTAAAATACTTAAATAACCCCATCTCAGAAAAAGAAATTGAACAAGCCATTGATGAACTCCCTAGGAAAAAATCTCCAGGGCCAGATGGATTTACATGTGAATTCTATCAAACATTTAAAGAACAATTAATTCCAATACTATATAGACTATTTGGGAAAATAGGTGAAGAAGGAGTCTTACCAAATTCTTTTTATGATACAAATATGGTGTTGATACCTAAACCAGGAAGAGTCAAAATAGAGAAAGAAAATTATAGACCAATTTCTCTAATGAATATAGATGCAAAAATTTTAAACAAAATACTAGAAAGTAGATTGCAGCAACTTATCACAAGAATAATACACTATGACCAGGTAGGATTTATACCAGGAATGCAGGGTTGGTTCAATATTAGGAAAACTATCAGCATCATTGAGCATATCAACACCAAAACCAACAGAAACCACATGATCATCTCAATAGATGCAGAAAAAGCTTTTGATAAAATACAACACCCATTCCTATTAAAAACACTAGAAAGCATAGGTATAAATGGAGTCTTCCTTAAAATAATAAATAGCATATATCTAAAACCTTCAGCAAACATTATATGTAATGGGGACAGGCTAGAAGCATTTCCAATAAGAGGGGTGAAACAAGGATGTCCATTATCACCACTGTTATTCAATATTGTACTGGAAGCTTAGCTTTAGCAATAAGAGAAGAAAAAAGAAATTGAAGGCATTAGAATAGGCAAAGAAGAAACAAAGCTATCACTCTTTGCAGATGACATGATGATATACTTAGAGAATCCTAGAGAATCAAGTAAAAAACTACTTGAAATAATAAACAATTTTAGCAAAGTTGCAGGCTATAAAATAAACCCACATAAATTATCAGCATTCATGTATATTAACAACAAAGCCCAGCAGCAAGAGATAGAAAGAGAAATCCCATTTAAACATACTGTAGACATTATAAAATATTTAGGAGTCTACCTACTGAAACAAACCCAGGAACTCTATGAACACAATTACAAAACACTTTTCACACAAATAAAATCAGATCTAAATAGTTGGAAAACATCAGATGCTCATGGGTAGGCCGAGCTAATATAATAAAAATGATAATCCTACCCAAGCTTAAGTTACTTATTCAGTGCCATGCCATTCAAACTACCAAAAAAAATGTTTTACAGAGTTAGAACAAATAATAACAAGATTCACTTGGAAAAACAAAAAGTCCACAATATCAAAGGAAATAATGAAAAGAAATACAGGGGAAGGTGGCCTAGCAATTCCAGATCTTAAATTGTATTATAAAGCAGCAATCATCAAAACTGCTTGGTACTGGCTAAGAAATAGGGAGGTGGATCAGTGGAATAGGTTAAATATGCAAGACACAGTAGTCAATGACTATAGTAATCTATTATTTGATAAACCCAAAGACCCCACCTTCTGGGATAAGAACCACTGTTTGAAAAAAAACTGCTGGGAAAACTGGAGAAGAGTATGGCAGAAACTAGGCATAGACCCAAATCTCACACCATATACCAAAATAAAGTCAAAATGGGTTCAGGACTTTGATATAAAGGGTGATACCATAAGTAAACTGGGAGAATAAGGAATAGTTTACCTATCAGATCTATGGAGAACACAAGAATTCATGACCAAACAGGAGATAGAGAACATTATGAAAAGCAAAATGGATAATTTTGATTACATTAAATTAAAAAGGTTTTGCACAAACACAGCCAATGCAACTAAGATTAGAAGGAAGGTAGAAAATTGGGAAAGAATTTTTACAACCAGTCTCTGATAAAGGCCTCATTTCTAAAATATATAGAGAATTAAGACAAATTTATAAGAACACAAGCCATTCCCCAATTGACAAATGGTCAAAGCATATGAACAGGCAGTTCTCAGATGAAGAAATTAAAGCCATCTATAGTCATATGAAAAAATGCTCTAAATCGTTATTGATTAGAGAAATGCAAATCAAAACAACTCTGAGGTACCACATCACACCTATCAGATTGGCCAACATGACAAAACAGGAAAATGATAAATGCTGGAGAAGGTGTGAGAAAATTGGAACACTAATACATTGTTGCTGGAGCTGTGAAATGATCCAACCATTTTGGAGAACAATTTGGAACTATGCCCAAAGGGCTACAAAAATGTGCATACCCTTTGATCCAGCAATAGCACTTCTAGGGCTATATCCCAAAGAGATCAAACAAATGGGAAAAGGACCCACATGTACAAAAATATTCATAGCAGCTCTTTCTGTGGTGGCAAAGAATTGAAAATTGATAGGATGCCCATCAGTTGGGGAATGGCTGAGCAAGTTGTGGTATATGAATGTAATGGAATACTATTGTGCTATAAGAAATGATGAACGGGCTGACTTCAGAAAAACCTGGAAAGACTTATATGGTCTGATGCTGAGTGAAGTGAGCAGAAGCAATAGGACTTTGTACACAATAACAGCCATGTTATGCAATGACTAATATTGTTAAACTGAACCGTTCTCAGCATTAAGGTTCTAAGACACCTCCAGAGGCCTCGGATGGAAAATGCTGTCCACATCCAAAGAAAGAACTGTGGGAGTCAAATGACTGTCACTTATTTTTACCTTCTGTTGAGTTTTGTTTCATCTTTCTGATGCTTCCTCCTATTGGTTTTAATTTTTACTTACAACTTCTGTGAAAATATGTTTAATAGGAATGTAAATGTAAAGCCTATATCAGATTGTGTGCTGACTTGTGGAGGGTGGGAGGGGGAGGAAGGAGGACAAAAATTTTCAACTGAAAAGTATATGGAAGTGATTGCTGATAAATCAAAATAAATTAATAAAAAAATTTAAAATCATAACAGAAAAAAATAATAATCTGCTATTTGAAAGACCCAAACTCTATAGCTTCTGGGATAAGAACTCACTATTTGACAAAAACTGCTGAGAAAACTGGAAAATAATATGGCATAAACTAGGCATAGACCAACATCTCCCACACTATACCATGGATGGGGAATCTACTGCCTTGGGCCACATGTGTCCTACATCAAGATAATGTCAAAATGGTTGCATGATTTACACATGAGAGATGATACCTTAAGTAAATTAGGAAAGCAAGAAATAGTTTACCTGTCAGATCTATGGAGAAGGGAAGGATTTATGACCAAAGAACTGACAGAGAACATTATGAAATGCAAAATGGATAATTTTGATTAAATTAAATTTTTAAAAATGCACAAACCAAGCTGATGCAGCCAAAATGAAAAGGAAGGCAGAAAGCTGGGAAACAAATTTTGTGGCCAGTGTTTCTGATAAAGGCCTCATTTCTAAAATGTATAGAAAACTGAATCAAATTTATAAGAACAAAAGTCATTCCAAAACTCATAAACAGTCAAAGATATGAAACAGTAGTTTTCAGGTAAAGAAATTGAAGCTATACATCATGATAAGATTACTATCTCTGTTTTTCTCTCCATCCTTTCCCCCCATTTATGCTTTTCTTTCTCCTTTTCCTTCCTCACTAGTATTTTACTTCTGACCAGTGCCTCCCTCAGTCCCTCCTTGCTTCTGTTAGCCCTTTCCCTTTTCTTCCCCTTTAATTTTACTGCTTCTTCCCTCCCTTCTATCCCCACTCTCTTTTCTTTCACCTTTTTCCTCCTACTGCCTATAGGGCAAGTTAGATTTCTATACCTAACTGATCATGTTGTTCTTTTCTTGAGCCAAATCTGGTGAGAGTAAGGTTCAAGTTATGCTCATCTCCCTCTCTTCTTTCCCTCTGCTGTAATTGTTTTTTTTTTGTGTTTTCCTATAGTGTAATTTACTGTTGTCTGCCTCCTCCTTTCCTTTTCTCTCAATACATTTTCTTAGATCAGATTAATCGTCTTACTTGGATCCATTTAACCCACTTGGTTAGATTATTTTTATCATTACATCAAAGTCAACCCCTTTATGTAAACTCCTTTAATATAGTATAATGACAATACAGTTCTCAAGAGTTACAAGTGTCATCTTCCTTTGTAGGAATTCAAACAGTTTGCTCTTATTAACAATATATTGCATCTTTCTGTCCCATTTACCATTTAATGACCTTCTTGGGTCTTGTATTTGAAGATTGAATTTTCTGTTGAGCTCTAGTTATCAGGAAGGTTTGGAAGTCCCCTATTTCACTGAATATCTGTCTCCTCCCCTGAAAGATTATGCTCATTTTATCTGGGTAGTTGATCCAAGATCCTTTGCCATATGGAATATCATATTCCATGCCCTATGGTCTTTTAATGCAGAAGCTGCAAGGTCCTGTGTAATCCTGGGTATGGTTCCATCATATTTAAATTGTTTCTGTCTGGCTACTTGCAGTATTTTCTCTTTGACCTGGTAATTTTGGAATTTGGCTACTATATTCCTTGGTGTTTTCAATTTGGTGTCTCTTTCAAGAGGTGATAGGTGGAATCTTTCTCTGGCTATTTTGCCCTGTGGTTCTAGGACCTCAGGGCAGTTTTCCTTCATGATTTCCTGAAAGATACTGTCCAGGCCCTTTTCTTCATTGTGATTTTCAGGTAGAGCAATAATTTTTAAATTGTCTTTCCTGGATCAATTTTCTAGGTCAGTTGTTTTACCAATGAGTGATTTTATGTTTTCATCTTTTTTTTTTCATTTTTTTTGTTTCTGTTTCACTGATTCTTGCTCTCTTATAGAGTCATTAGCTTCCATTTGCCAGATTCTAGTTTTTAAGAAATTGTTTTCTTCTGTTAGATTTTGTACCTCCTTCCCCATTTGGCCAATTGTATTTTTTAGGGATTTGTTTTCTTCAGTGTACCTTCTTTTCCAGTTGGCCAATTCTATTTTTTAAAGACTTTTCTACCTCTCTCATTGGACTTTTAAAATCCTTCTCGAGCTCTTCTAAGAAGGCTTTTTGGGCTTCAGACCAGTTCATATTCCCTTTTGAGGCTCTAGATATGTGTTTGTTCACAGTGTTGTCGTCTTCAGAATTTCTGCCTTGATCTTCACTGTTCTCATAATATTAATCTATGGTATGTTTCTTTTTGCTCATGGTGTTTCCTTACTTCAAGGCCTTTAAAGAGATTAAGCTCTCCTGGTGGGAAGCAGAGGGCACTGACCCAAGCTTCTTGTGTTGGGAGCCTAGGACTTGGTCATTGGCTTTGTGTGCTAGGGCCTCTGATGTGGCAGTGGGAGGCTATAGAATTCGGGCAGCTTACCTGGTATTGGGCTGTAATCAGCAAGGCTGGACTCTGGGGCAACTCTAGGTTGCCTGCTTTTCCTTTTCTTTTGCTTTCTTAAGCTCCTTTCAGATAGATGTTGCAGGGTGTTTATCCGCCTAAGGAACTTTGTAGTGCTGCTTCCCTTTTTTTGCTGAGGCACTGGGAGACCCATTTGCTCTAGAATCCTGAGGTACCTGGTGGTTTTCAGATGATTTCTACCAGTTCCCCAGCCCTTACTGAAGCTCAGTAAGTCCACTCAGTGGTCCAGGTGTTGGTATTTGCCTGCTCTACCACCTGGGTTTCAGGATCTCCTCCTGGTATGCTGAGGTAGGGCTTTCTGCTAGCTTGCTGGGACACCTCTGGTTCAGTTCTGCTCCCCTTCCTCCAGGGCAAGAGGGGCCTTTCCCATTAATTCCTCAAGCTACCTGCACTACTGGACTGCTAAACCCCATCTTTCTTCTGGTTCAGCTGTTCCAGGGTTTTTCCTGGGGTGATATTTTCTGGGCTTTCAGAGGTTTATACAGGAGGGTGAGAGTGACTTACTTTATACTCCATCATCTTGGCTCCTGGAAGTGGAAATCTTATATATAATGATAGAAAAAAATGTTCTAAATCACTAATGATTAGAGAAATACAAATTAAAACAACTCTGAGGTACCACCTCACACCTATCAGATTGGCTAATATGACAAAAAAAGAAAATGATAAATTTTGGAGAACATGTGAGATAATTGGAACATTAATGCATTGTTGGTTGAGATGTGAACTGATAAAAACATTCTGGAGAGCAATTTGGAACTATGCCCAAAGTGCTATACAACTGTGCATACCGTTTGATTCAGCAATACCAATATTAGGTCTGTATCCCAAAAAGATTGTAAAAAAGGAAAAGGATCCACATATTACACACACACACACACACACACACACACACACACACATGTATATGTACATGTATGTATATAAAATTACATATATATCTACAGCAGCTCTTTTTCTATTGGCAAATAATTAGAAATTGAGAAGATTCTTATCAGTTGGGGAATGGCTGAACAAGTTGTGGTATATGAATATCATGGACTACTACTGAACTATAATAAATGATGAACAGGCA
Source organism: Phascolarctos cinereus (assembly GCF_003287225.1). NCBI lineage: Eukaryota > Metazoa > Chordata > Mammalia > Diprotodontia > Phascolarctidae > Phascolarctos > Phascolarctos cinereus. Next base: position 532,392,197 of record NW_027555847.1, on the reverse strand, counting down.
GATTTCAGAAAAACCTGGAAAGACTTACATGAACTGATGCTGAGTGAAGTGAGTAGAACCAGGAGAACATTGTATACAGTAACAGCAACATTGTGTGATAATTAACTATGATAGACTTAGCTTTTCTTAGCAATACAATGATCTAGGACATTTCCAAAAACCTCATGATGGACATACTAACCACATCCAGAAAAAAAAAAAACCCTAGGAAGTCTGCATACAGATTGAAGCATTCACTTTTATTTTTTTTCTTTCTCATGGTTTTTCCCTTTTGTTCTTATCTTTCTCAACATGACTAACATGGAAATATGTTTATCAGGATTGTACATGTATAAACTATATCAGTTTGGTTGCTATATTGGAGAGGGAGGAAGGAAAAGGGAGAGGGCAAGTAATGTGGAACTAAAAATTTTGCAGAAATGAGTATTAAAAACTATCTTTCCATGCAATTGGAAAAATAATATTAAGAGGGGAAAAAGAAAAGAAAAATAAATAATATAATCTTCTTAGTAACAAGGACTCATATTCACCTACATTTGTATCCCTAGAGCATAGTATAGTTCTTAAAACATGATAACTACCAAATAAATGTTTTTAATTGATAGAATAACAATGTCTCCTTTAATTTTCCTTGATCAAAATTCTTCAGCAAAAAAATGATGAACACAGAGCCCATGACATATGAAAATATATTGAAGGAACCAGAAAAGTTTAAACTCAAAAAAAAAGTATCCTCGGGGGGCAAGAGTTCATGTAGAAGGGAGATAAGATGCAAACATCAGCATTGGTTGGATGATACAAAAAGACAAATTTAAACTTGATGTCAGGGAAATTTTCTTAACAGTTAGACTTATTCGAAAGTGGAATGGGTGTGTTTCACAGGATAGTAGGTATTCCTGTATGAAGGTCTTCAAGCAAATGCTATACCATATGTTAGATAAGTTATAGTGGAAACTCATTTCAAGCACGTGTTCAACTAAATGTTTACTGTAGACACTTTCAAATCCAAAAATTCTGAGATCCCATTTTAATTTAGCATAATCTAGAAATATTGTAAATTAACACAATTAAATCAATGAGAATTCATTAAATATATACTATGTGTCAGGCAGTATGTAGGACAATGAGGATTCAAGCACAAAAATAAAACTTTTACTGCTTTTGAGTGCCATTCTGTCTGGCAAGTGGTAAAAATGCATGTGTATGTGTGTGTATGCACAAAATATAAACAAAATAGATAAGATATCATTTTTGGGAGAAGGCTATGTGAGAGAAATACATGAAAGGAATACATACATATGAGTGTGTGTGTGTGTGTGTGTATATATACATGCACACACATGAGCAAAGGAGATGCAAAATTGTGCCTATTTTTAGATGACTTTATTTGGAAAATTCTAGAAAATCATATCAAAGTCAATTGCTTCAGTAAATAGCATCATATAAAATAAATTCACACATATTATATCTACATGTTACTATTAAAGATGTAAGAAATGTTAGAGAAATTTCATTCTAAATAGAATATGTCAAATATCGCATTGTCCTGACAAGTACAAGACATATGTAAACACAACTACAAAATACTAATTTTTGAGATGAAAGAAGTTCTAAGTAATTGGAGCACTAATCATTTTCATGGCTGGGCTGGATTGTTGCAGCACTCCTTAAAAACACTTCATGGATTTAGTATTATACCAACTATACAAACCAAGAATGATTTCATAAAACTAGATGATGTAACATTTAGAAGAACAAAGATCACATACTGAAAATAATGGCAGAATTACCTTTGAAGGGAACTAGGAATTCTAAGTGGTGGAGCCATGTAAGGTTAGATAGATATTATATGTAAAAATGCAGAGATAAGATATAGAGATTCATGTGTAGAGAATAACAAAAAAGATAGATGGGGAAGAATTTTTTTTGAGAAGATAACTATCACGTCACCTTGCCCTGAGGAGTCTCTGTTCCTTTATGACTAATCACTTTTCATAAAAGTAATGTCACTACATTTTCAAGAACAAAGCAAAAATTACAAAATTTGTGTTTTGTCTTTCAAAGATCATGCCCTAATTTCACAAAATTCATTTTTAAATTGTGCAAATGTGCTGTCTCTTAATAAATAGTTTCTTTAAGACCTTGAAATTTTTATTTGAGTATTGAGGATTTATTTTTACTCTTTATTTCAGAGTCTGAACTTTCCATTAAGGTACCAAATATAAAAAATTCATGTCACAGAATGTTTCTTTGCTTTCAAATTCAGTATTAGCTATGAGATAAAAGAAAAACTTAAAGAGATCCCCTTCCTAGACAGGTGGAATTAATACATACATATTCATTGAGGTATATTACCTAATATATGTGTGTATATGTGAATATGTGTATCTATGTATATAACATCCATATTATATACATGCATGGTATATATACATGTGTTGTGTGTATTTGTGTTTTACATGTATTTATGTACATGGAAACACATACACAGAGATACCTATTTCCTCCAGTGTCTACATGACTCTTTCTTCATGCTACTGAAATTTTGAAAAACCATGTATTTTGCTCTATTCTTACCATTGATCTCCACTAACTCTTTGGCAGTATCAACAGTGCTGTTAGAATCTATAATGGTTGTGATGGTACTATCTTCATCAGCAATATTTCAATTTTATAATAGATGGTACAGGGTATCTTCCAGACCAAATTTAATCATGCATTAATATGTTATCTAAGTTCAGAGAATAAAAACATGTTTTTCACTGATATTTGGAGGGTTTACAGATTACTGTATGATTAGATCTTTCCTAAGCTTAAAGGGTAATATGATCTACTTATGCATTTGTTTTCACTACCTATTAATCCTGATGAGAGCTAGTATAGCTAATCCTAGGAAAACTGTAGAAGGGTTAAGTCAATATGTGGGCAATTTGGTGACATATTGTTGATATGATTTAATAAGGAATTGTGTCCTCAGCACTCTTATTTTGGAAATGGTGATAATTTGAATTGGTAACTGAATTGGTTCATTGCAGGGTTCAAAAATAGCCTCATAATATTAATTTAACCTGAAGTCAAAATCATTCTGAACATTGATTAAAACTAAACTCTTTTTATCAGACTCAGTAGTTTGAATTCAAATTTTCATTTTTACCTTAAAAAATTATTTGAAAGGCAATTTGCAGTTGCATCAAATAGTATAAAAACTGATCATGTGCTAGGCCATTTCCAGTACACAAGGGTAGAAATATATTGTTTGAAGAGATATATTAAATGTTAATGATGAAATAGATGAAATAATTTAAAAATCACAATTCCTTTTAAAACAAATGAGATGGTGTCTGGTTGAATCTGATGATAAATGGAAAATTTTATTCACAGCCACTTACAGAAAATGATTAATTTGCCTATGTATTTGGCAGAACAAAGTACAGAGAAGTGGAAGTAATAAAGAGATCTGGAATGAAATTCCTAAGTCTTCTCTTCTTTGAAAGCTGTTAGTCAATTTATTCATGAATGAATGAATGAACAGAAAAAGGAGGAGGTGAAATCATTATTTAATATTTACTGTGTATTAAGCACTGGTATGTGCTACAGATAGAGATAGAAGATGAATACAAACCCTAATCTCAAGGAGATTGCACTCTAAATAAGAGAGATACTTCATATTAGAATGTTCAACTACAGGTTGAATGGAAAGATTCATGGTCTATGGAGTTCATTGACAAGTCTATTGTCAGTGCCCAGGATTCTGAAGGTGTAATGGCAGAAGAGATGGTAAGCCCCGAAGTCCATAGGTTGTGTTGGCAGGGCCAATGGTATGGACTTGTAGTTCTCTATGTTACTGTAAGGATTGAGGTTGGTGACTCCTAAACCATTAAATGACTGTGTAAGTTGTAGCTCATAGGAAAAAGGAGAAGAAAAAGAATATTTCCTGGTATCATCATCAAAATTCAGATAGTATCAAGTTAATCACCTGGAGTATCTCTAGCTTACAATTTTTGAAAGCTATTTTGATCTCAGAAAGTTCAAAAGGTGATAGGGATTGTTGGTCACAACTTGATACAGTGAAAATAGTACAGGCTTAGGAGTTATAGTCCAAATCTTCGCTCCACCATTGATGTGAAATTGCACATGTCATTTCAGTTCTCTGGGCTTCAGTTTCTTCAAACTATAAAATGAAGGTGGGAGTAGACTAAAATTATTTATACCATTTTATTTAAAGGGAAATTAAAAAAAAAATCAGACCTAAGGTTCAGAAAGCTCCTGGACAAAAGAAATTAGATTTCTAGTCCCAGATCTGCTACTAGCATGTTGTATGATTTTGGGAAAATTACTTCACTATTTCAAGCTTTGGTTCCCTCAATTGATTTCATTTTTTTATTCTTATTTTCAGTTCCAAATTCTCTCCTTTCCTCCCAACCCTCCCCTACTCATTGAGACAAGGAATATGAGATCTATTATGTGAAGTCATGCCAAAAAAAAAAGAAAAGAAAAGAAAAAGAAAGTGAAAAAATACTACAACCTGCACACAGAGTTCACTAGATCTCTCTGTAGAGATGGATAGCATTTTTCATGATTAATCCTTTGGAATTGTTATGAATCATGTTAAAGTAACTAAATCTTTCTTAGTTGATTATTACAATATTTTTGTTATCTGTATACAATATTTTCCTAATTCTACTTAACTTCATTTTGTGTCTGTCCATATAAGCCTTCCTTGAATTTTTGAACTCACCTCCTTCATCATTTTAAAGTACAATAGGACTCTATCAAAATCATGTGCAACAATGTCTTCAACCATTCCTCAACTTATGAGCATTCTCTCAATTTCTAATTCTTTGCCACAACTACAAAAGAAAGCTGCTATAAATATTTTGTACACATGGGTCTTTTTTTCTCTTTTCTTTATTCTATTTTGAACACAGACTTAGTTGGGATGTTTTAGGGCTAAAAGGTATGCGCAGTTTTATTTTGGGCATAGTTCCAAACTGTTCTCCAGAATAATTAGACAAGTTCGCAACTCTGCCGTAAGTGCATTAGTGTTCTGATTTTTACCGGTATATGTCATTTTCCTTTTCTGTTATATTAGTCAATATGATGGGTATTCAGTAGAACCTCACAGTTATTTTTAATTTTCAATAGTCTTATCAATAGTGATTGAGAACATTTTTATGTGAGAATTGAGGGCTTTGATCTTTTTTTTCCTGAAAACTGTTCATATCCTTTGACCATTTGTCAATTGTAGAATGTCTTTTTTTTTATAAAATTACCTCACTTCAGTATATATTTGAGAAATATATTTGACATCTTTACCAGAGAAACTTGCTTTAAAATATTTTCCCCATTTCCTTATTTCCTCCTAATTTTGAATACATTGGCTTTGTTTATGCAAAACCTTTATCAAAATTATCCATTTTATCTCCCTTGATCTTATCTCTCTCTTGTTTAGTCATAGTTTTTCTCTTTTTACCCATAGACCAGATGAGTGATTTTTTGAATGCTCCCCTAACTGATTTAATGTAATGCTTTATATCTAAATCATGTACCTATCTTGAGATTATCTTGGTATGTGGTGAGAGATGTTGCACTATGCATGTTTTCTGCCAGACTGCTTTCCAGTTTTCCCGGAAGTGGAATAGTGAGTTCTTGCACCAGGAGCTTGGATTTTTGGATTTATCAAACTCTAGGTTACTGTGGTCCTTTAACCTTGCATATTCTGTACCTAATCTTTTCTTTTGATCAAACACTCTACTTCTTAGCCAATGCCTGATTATTTTGATGATTACCACTTGATTTCTTCTGTTGTAAAATGAGAAATTTGGACAAGATTATTCCTGGAGTTCCTTCCAGTTAGTGCATTCTCTGATTCCTTTGAGTAACTCTGAAAAACCCTTGAGATCATCTTCCTACTTAACACCAGTTTCTTTGGGAAAATGAAATAGAAAAAAGAAGGGAGTCAACTGTAGGAACCTCCTAACAGTGAGTTCAAGGTGGGGTACACAAATAACTTATTATGTTGAATTATTCTTTTGCCAACTCTGCCTTGCACCAACTTAGTTTAAAGCTAGAATTCTATACTTGTTGTTGTTGAATGTCTGAGAATTTGATTTTTTTTATAAGCACATGATAAATTACTATGGGAAAAAGATCATTTTATCAAGTGAAAACATATCTCTTGTTTCTTTTGAAGACCTTATAGATTTTCATGTAAAGAATTTCATTAAACTGAAGTGCACCTTCACCATAATAAGACATATTTTCTTATCATCACTGTATTTGTGTTTGTGCTCTTGGTTGAGCAAGTTCCAATGATTTTCAGGCATATACAATTGGTATTAAGGCATAGATGGGCAAACATCAAATTGAGGAATGTGGGACTTTGACATTTCTTAGAGTCCCATGTTTCTCCACTTGATATCACCCCTCTATGCATTGCTACCAAGAATGTATGCTGGAATAAGAATGGCTTTCTTCCATTCAGGAAATCTGAGGTAGACCTCTGATTCATGAGGCAGCTAATGCATTATTTTTGCTGTCTCTTTTCTACATAGTAAGCAAGCCCTGGGAGCATATGGTCCTTAATTAGGTCCAATCATGATCAAGAATATCTGTTTAAGTGGTCAGTTAGCTCTTCCCATGAGATTATATTACCTCACAGATAATAGAATTGCATACCCCTACACAGACTTTTCAATGGGATGAAGCTCTGCATGTTCCATGTGCTGTTGTTTTGAATATTTAACATGCTGCCTTCACTTCCAAGCTAGAGTCTAAAAGCTAAGACAAATGTTATATTTCTGACAACAAAGTGAAATATTGATAAAGTAATTAGTTTCTAGTACCGTATATTCTGATCATTATGTGTGGTTATTATGCAGCACAGATTCTGGTGCAGATGATGAGAGCCTTAGTATCACCCAGAGCTGCAGTTTTTACTGTAATGAAGCATAGCCTTCCCCAGGAAGAGACACACAAAGGTAAAATAAGGTTCAGTTCTTATTGCATCAGTGAGCTTCAAAGGAATGAAATTGATATTGAATAAATTTGTGGATTTGGACAGGGTCAAAGTATACAGGTAAGCCCATGCTCTCTTCTCTTGGTTCTCTCTTTCCCCTTGTTTCTCATTCTCGACCTCATTTTGCTTAACAAAGCATCATTGCTTAGTCAGGAGAAATGAAGACTTAACAATAAGTCATCATGGCCTACTGCTTCCCAGCAATGATTTCTAGTCTTGAATGAATTAATATTTTAAAACATATAATTATGTAATAGATTGTAAAGTAAATTTATTACTGGATTGTTACATTTAAAATACATTTATCTGTAAGATTTTTACTTGACCTTAAGTAGTCAGTCAGCATTTCAAGAGAAATAATTCCACTCCCATCCCATTCCTTCTGCACTTCTGCTTTTATTAGTGTCATTTAGGGTAAAGTCAAAAAGATAATAAAGAAAAAAATGAAGAATTTGGCTAAAACAATAAAAACTGACTTTGTGAAAAATGACATTTTCTGCTTTTAGGGTCATTCATTGCTTCCATATCAAACATGATTAGGGATATGTCTCAGTATTTGGTTCAGACATCTGAAAGGGTAGTTATTTTCAGAGAAATGATGCCAGTTGGGGATTCCATTAGATAGTTCCCTTTTCTTCCTTTCAAGGATACATTTTCTCAAAAAAGAAGAAATACCATAGCTCCAAGATGTCATATCATTCCATAATATGAGATGTCATCATGACACTTCAGTATATCATGTAGTCTTAACTGCAAAATGTTACACTTCAAAATTGTATGTTTAATAAGCCCAGTTCACTCAGTTTACCTGTAAGTATACAGTATTAGGAAAAGGAGAAATGGTTCTATGAACTGAAACATTCAGCATTTACTTAATAAAAAGAACAATTATGTTCAGAATATACTACATGGCAGTTATTCCTTAGCATAGGATCATGAACACTGCTTTCACCATACAGAACATGAGAGAGGTGTTATTTGGGAATTTTCTCTATCTTTATACATTAAGGTATACTCCTACAGCAAACCATCATGTAGAGTTGTTCTTTATAGAGATAGATAGCTCTTTCTATCTGTCACTCTGCAACAAACTAGTTTGGAGAAAGGCAGTCTCTATGGTATAATATTATATAGCTTGCTAAATTGTCAAAAATTTAGAAAACAACCTGGTTTCCAATCTCAGTTTTGCCACTAACTCACTGCATGACTTTGGCCTACTCTCTTAAACTATTTGTATTTCTTTTTTTATTATTTGTAAAATAAGCATACCTCTCTATCCCACCCCCATGATAGAGGAGAAGTATGGAATGGCAATAGATGGAGAGCAGGTTTCAGGGACAGGAACACCTGGCTCAGGTACCACTTCTGATACACTGACTGTGCGACTCTGATCAAGTCACTTCACCAGTCAGTATTCTTAGCAACTAAGATTGTAAGTGGGACAGCTAGGTATAGCAGTGTTTAGATCACTAAGCCTGGATTCAGAAACATCTGAGTTCAAATCTGGCCTCAGACACTTACTAAATGCATGACCCTGGGCAAGTCAGTTAAATCTTTTGCCTCAGTTTTCTCATGTGTAAAATAAGCTAAAGAAAGAAATGGCAAACCACTCCAGTATCTTTGCCAAGAAAACTTCAAATGCAGTCACCAAGTATCTGACAAAACTGAAATGAATGAAAAACAAAAGATCATAAGTAAAAGAAAATGTATCAAACTGCATTGACAGAGGAAGAATCTACATTTAATACTTATTATATCAATGAAATCACAGGTCCAGTATCTATCTCTATACCTATGTAACATTTTCAGAATTGTTGTGACGTTCAAGTGAGATAATATTGAAATCCTGTGAAAAATTCAAAACTTCAGAACATATATTAATTTTAATCATTATATGGGGGGGAAAGAAAAGCAGCTTTTCCTGATTTGCCTTGTTCTCCTCATCTCAGGGCAAAGCAATGCTCATATACAAACTTGAGTGCCAGGAAACATCATTCAGGCTTAATCTATTTTGTTTTGTTTATGTAAGTGGGATCCCCTTTTCCCTTACAAACATTTTAATGTCTTAACATTTTGCCTCAGGAGAAGAATAGTGTTTTGAAAAATCATTGATTAGACAGGGCTGACACCTGCCACAGGATGACCAAACAGCATGGCATTTGTAAAGAATAGAGAATTAGAGGCAACATTGGCTCCAGGCAACCACACTGGCATGCTCATTCCTGTGCCTCCTTTAAGTGAATTGTATTTCCACTGAAGGAATGCTCAAGAACAGAAAAGAACATGAGCCAGCATGATGCAAAATAGAACTGGAGACACTAGAGATGAAGTCAGGGACTAAGGAAAAGAGAAATTACAGTCACTTTCATCTATGTAGATGAGATGATAAAAATATCTGAAAAGTTCTCCAACCCAGATGTCTTTATCCTTCTCTGATTTAATTCCTTATATTCTGATTACATAACACAGAAGTTCTATCATAAGACACCGGATTTTCCTATTTTTCCCTATTCTCTTATGCGATGAAGTTGAAGGCTAAAAGTTTGGAGGAGATATAAGACTCCAACCTGAGAGAGTTTTTAATTATTTTATTTATGTCGGGGGGGGGTTTGTTCATTTGTTTAAGAGAGAAACTTGCTTATTAAAAGTGCCATCCCAATAATTAATGCAAGGAGTTTCTAGAACTAATGCTACTTTTAAACCTATCACTACTTTTTGTACCAAAGATGAAAGATGGCACCAGGGATAGTGGTTCATAATTCAGATGTCACATATAGAAAAGGAAGCTTTGGTGGCAAAGAGCCAGTGTGGCTTCATCTAAAAAAGACTTTTCAAGACTAACTTTATTTCCTTCTTTTTTGTGACAGATATACCGACTGGAAGACCAAGGGACAGTGAAAGTTTAACTAGATTTTAGCAAACCATCAATAATTTATCTCCTGAATTCTTGTGAAAAGATGAGATATGAATTAGATGATGACACAATTAGATGAATTGGAGGGCCAGAAACAAGTTGTCAGAGTAAAAGCAGGGACTCACTCAAGCTCTCCCCCAAACCCCTCCAAATACCTATAAAAATTACTCTAAAAAATTCTAGAGCAGCAGGAACCACAAAAAGACAGAGTGAAACAAAATTCCTGCCCAAGACAAGCTAGATGGTCAACAGGAAAAGTCTATTGCACAGGTCTGAGAAGGGACTGCAGTCCAGAGCAGGCTGTGCTGTCACAGATCAGGCCCCCAAAATCAAGAGCAGGCCTCAGGGAACTGAGTCACTGGCAACTATGGCAATTTCCAGACTTCTTATCCCACAAACACCAAAGACAACTTAGAAAATCAGTAGGAAAGGTTTGGCGGTGGTGGCAGTAGCGGATGCTTCTGGAGGTCTCAGTTCACAGACAGCAAGGGGATTGAACAATTGCCTTGAAGCAGATTATGGGGATCTCTTTGATGATGCTGAGGCAGGATTTTGTTGTTTTGCCCATGCTTGGATCAGGGTCACAGTGCTGGGGGGAAATCCTGGGGTGAGGAGGAACACTGGCTTAGCAGAGCTTGTGTCAGTAGTGCAGAAGGAAACCTCCTCACAACTCCAAGGCAGAAAAGAGTGCTTGTGGTCACTAATAGACCAGACCACAAGCCAGTAAAGGAGTACATACCTTTCTTCTGATCAAATAAACTGGGAATAACTGAAAGTTTACAGGTCCCTAGAAGTATCTCTGAAAAGAGCTGCACAAAACCCTGAAGTTTGGGACAGTACACCCTCCACACTGGAAGCAGAGCCATACATTAACAAATAGTTTAAAAGTGAAATAATTGGCTGAGAACATGAACAAATAGTGAAAAAAGAAAAAAAAACCCTCAGACTATAGAATCTTACCATAGTAACAAGAAGAATCAAAACATATAATCAGAAGATGACAAAGGCAAACTCCTATATCCAAAGCCTCCAAGAAAAATTTGAATTGGTCTTAAGTTATGGAAGAGCTCAAAAAGCATTTTGGAAAGCAAGTAAGAGAAATAGAGGGAAAATGGGAAGAGAAATGAAAGTGCTGCAAGAAAATCATGAAAAGAGTCCACAGCTTGCTAAAGGAGACCAAAAAATACTGAAGAAAATAACACCTTAAAAATACACTAGACCAAATGGCAAAAGAGGTCCAAAAAGCCAATGAGGAGAATAATGCCTTAAAAAGCAGAATTGGCCAAATGGAAAAGAATTCCAAAAAGGTCACTGAAGAAAATAACTATTTAAAAATTAGAATGGAGCAAATGGAACTTAACAACTCCATGAGAAATCAAGAAATTATAAAAGAAAACTAAAAGGATGGAAAAAAATAGAAAACAATGTGAAATATATCATTGGAAAACCAACTAACCTAGAAAATAGATCAGGAGAGATAATTTAAAATTTTTTGAATTACCTAAAAGCCATGATCAAAAAATGGAGCCTAGACATCATATTTCAAGAAATTATCAAGGAAAACTACCCTGATATTCTAGAACCAGAGGGTAAAGTAGAAATTGAAAGAACCCACCAATCACCTCCTGAAAGAAATCCCTAAAAGAAAACTCCCAGAAATATTATAGCCAAATTCCATAGTTCCCATATCAAGGAGAAAATATTACAAGCAGCCAGAAAGAAACAACTCAATTATTGTGGAAACACAATCAGGATAACACAAGATTTAACAGTTTCTATATTAAAAGTTCAGAAGGCTTGGAATATGATATTCTGGAGGTCAAAGGAGCTAGGATTAAAACCAAGAATCATCTACCCACCAAAACTGAGTGTAATCAATGAGGAAGAAAAATTTATACTCAGTGATGAAGAGGAAATTAATGCATTCTTGATAAGCTAGAGCTAAATAGGAAAAAAAATACTTTCAAATACAAGTCTCAAGAGAAGCATGAAAAAGTAAACAAGAAACAGTAATCATAAGGAACGTATTAAAGTTGAACTATTTACATTCTTACATGGAAAGATGATATCTATAACTTGTCAGATCTTTCTCATTATTAGGGTATTTGTGTGTGTGTGTGTGTGTGTGTGTGTGTGTATATATATATATATATATATATATATATATATATATATACATACAGATTTTGTGAAGAACTGGTAGACAGATTTTTTTTCTCTAAAAATGTTCTTGGGGTATGTGAATTTAGGGCTCAGTATGATTCAGCAACATAATGTGGTCATCATTCATATTACATTGATCTACTTATGTAGTCTCAACATTCAAAAATAGTTATCTAGTGTCTAAAACTAGTAGACACTAGCTCACTTTCATTGCATGAGTGCATCTTATGTATTTTCTATTTCTTTCGAATTAAGAAATATTCTCATGTTTATAATTCTACTCTCTGTCTCACACAGCTGCTGTTGGAATTAATAATAACTTTGAAATAGTTAATCATAAATAGTATGTTATTGTTATCACAAACTTTCAAAATCCTTATAAAATGCCTCCTAAATCTGTAGTGGTCCATCAAATTTTGTTGTTCTTGTAAAAGAAATGAAAAGTAAATTCTTTTACAGCTTTCTTGTTTCTGGAAGGGCAATTTTAAGGTACCTTTGGCATCTACTAAATAATTTAGCATTTCTTCTTTATTATTTGTGTTGAAAAGGCAATTATTTTGGAATCCTAGACTTATAGCACTCTAAAAGATCTTTCAGACTCTATCACCCCCCCATGTTATATAGAAATCAGTTGTAAACATACCTGAATGAAAATAAACAAAGGGGAGTCAGAGAACTGAAAGGAAAAGAAGAAATATTATTGAAATTTCTAGAGCTGGAGCTACATCTCACCTCTTCCATTTCATAGATTTTACAGATGACATGAAGGTCTAAATAGGTTCAAGGTATACAATTAACAAATATCAGAGGTAGAATTTAAGGTCAAGTGCTATCAATTCAAAGTCACTCTTCTCTTCACTGAATGTCACCGCATCCTACATGTTTACAATGTGCCCTTAGTCCAGAAACTTTGAAAATAAAGGGCAGATAATGAGGTGATAAATGAGTGACAAAGATTATGCCATATCCTGTGACCTCTTAACAAAAAATAAACAAGTTTCTTTTTCATTGACTTAGAAAGTGTGTTCAATCACATTGCTTGGGCAAAAGACTATGATGTAAGTGGCTTTAAAATGATATCATACATGTAAAAAGTTATCAGTTAGAAGTACCATAAGACTCAAAGCTCTGTGACATTTAACCCTTTTGATTATAAGAAAAATAGGGGGGAAGAGGATTTGCTTTCTCTCTCTCCTCCATCATTTTCTCGCATCCTTTTACCCTGTTGTACTGTCAATAGAAAACTAGAATGCCAATCAAGATCAATCAAGTGGTCTCAGGATTCCACGAGAATACAAAGAAAATAGAGTCCTCACAGGCTGGGGCATAAATTGTCTTGGTCACATGTTTTCTTTTCATGACTATCTCATTACCAATTATGCTGCAAGTTTGTGGACATTCCTCTCATAGACTCCACATGTATTTATGAGAAAGTAGTTTATGGGAAGATGTTGTTTACCTATTTCTTAAACTCAACCTCTTTAGTAAACCCCTTTGCTTTAAGCTAATTGTGACTATTGATATTGGAAGAAGTGCATAAGTGTGGGCTAATGAACTACAGTTTTAGAAGAGATGCCCCGCATGGCACAGCAGAACTCAAGAGCAGTACCCATCTCCTAAGGAGACTAGTCCTGATGGAGTGTCAAAATATGTAGCAAAAGAAGTATATCTCCCTCCTAGCCACATTCTGATGAAACACCCAATTCATAAGACATATAAAAAAGGTTTAAAAAAATTGTTGTGATCAATTCAAAACATGAGTCAAAGTTAAATAGAAGAGACTAGAATTTTAATTCATCAGTCACAATTATAGTAGGATTTACTCAGCTGGCAATAAAGGCCAATGAATTGGAATTTGACTCTTTGCTCTGTTGAAATTTTCCAGTATGACACTCCCATCCAAAAATTAACCATCTACCTTTAACCTTAATGACAAGAAGCATTTCCATGAAGGGATTTTCTTCATGCTCTTGAGTGCATCAACATATTCCACTTCATTTTATCTCATTCTATAAATCTTGAGTGATCCTTAATGGCAACCAGGAAAAACAACAACAACAAGGTTTTGCTCTTCCAGTATTTGTTTATTATTTAAGGTTTTTTTTTATTAACTGAGTGCAAATGATGAGCATGTAGTAATGGCATGTCAAAGACTAATAAGACTGCCAAATGGTTTACTACAGTAACCTACTCTGAATATGTATGTGTATGTAATGTTTGTGTGTTTGTAGCAGGGGCTTCCTCCAGATTTTACTGTGACAAGGATATTATACTTAAATAATTAATAGTCTCTTTTTATTTAAATAGTGTCACATCAAGTGGTAATAGATTGAAAAAGAAAAAAATCTATTTGTAAGCAGAGTATTTTGCCAGATGACAGTAAAAGGCTCATCAAATGACTCTTTTTTTTTTTTACTAAATTCAAGGGTGCTTTATGTATTATCTAGACTAAACCTGACTTTATGCATTGTATGGACTATGCATTATTTATAATATTGTACAACCCTAACATTCTACAAATGAGGAAAATGAGATCCAGGAAGATAACATGACTTTCCCCAAATAATACTATGAATAAGTAGCAGAGCTAAAATTTGAACTCAGATCAATGAACTCCAAATGCAGCATTCTTTTTATTATACTGTATTGCCCATACCTATTCTGAAAGTTAGGAAAACCAATTATTCCCTCATGTACAACTGTACTCCTACATGTTTAAATCTAGAATTACACATAGCTTCCTCTAATATTTGCCCTTTTGTTCTTCATATAATAGGGAAGAACATGAAAGGAAATATGAACAAGATATTTCCAAATGTGTATTGATTAATATGGATCAAATTTATTTTCATCAGCTATGTCAATTTCAATATGAAGGCTAAGTTATGTAAATTTTCATTAAATTAGAAAACTAAAGAAGCTTATTATACGACTTCCAAAGAAAGAAATTTATGAGCCCCATTGCCTTTTTACATACTTTTATAAATGACAAATGACAAAATGACTTTTATAAAACAAATGCATTGTTTCTTTCTTAATCCCAAACCTGTTCCAATTGCTCAGGACAAGATACCTGCCAGATTGTTAATCTTTCCTAAATGTACATATTTAAAATGAAGCTTTTCTGAGTTTTATGATTTTCCCAAACCATTGACAACTCTTCATGTTCTCATATATCAGTTAAGCCATCATTTCAGTTTAAAATAAATTTCCATTTAAAAGCAGAAAACATGAATTTAGTTTGAACATACTTCTGACAAAGAAGCAAATTCCTAAGTGAGCAAGTAATCTTACAAAGTCAACAATTCATTACTTCTTGAAGAACAGTGCTTACTTTCTATATTCCTCTGCATAAACACAGGTTCATCAAAATTAAGGTATCATACTTAAGGCATGATTTCTTCTCTGAATGTGTCCACGAATACAGCCACCCTTATTTAAAAATCAATACATCGTCAGTCATACAGACACAGGCACTATATTTAATTAAAAAATACCCTACTGGTAGTTGGGATATAAAAGTGCCAATAAACTTTATTGAAAATAATATCAGTTATATAAGTATGATTCTTTTAAATATTAAAAAATTTCAAAAATAGATATAAAACCAACTACTCCAGAAAGTTATACTATCTAAAATAATCTTTGTGTAATTGCTATATACATATGTGTGTATAATTCCAAATGATACTGAATTCAAATGAAATTATGAATTTTTGTAAGCACAATGATCCCATTCAGTATACAATTCTTAACTCCAATATTCTCAAAAGTCTTCTCCAATTTAGAAGAAAATAAATATGAAGACCTGGATTATGAATCAGAACTCTGACTTTGCTTTATGCTGTATATTCTTGTATATCTAAATGTTGTTCCCTCCCCCAACATAATGTAGCTTCCTTGAAGTTAGGAACTGTTTCATCTTTTTCATATATACCCATTGCCTAATACAGGTGTTTATCAGGATACTATATCCTATTATCAAGTGCTTAATAAGCTCTTGGTGATGGATTGATTTATTGATTGATTGTTTAATGCAGTTTAAAGGACATGGAATATGGAGCTAGGACTTAGGTTCAACATTAGTCTCTGTCACACACTAACTGTGGAATGCTGGGCAAACCTCCAGCAAAACAAGGGCAGGCCATGGGAGCCACTGAACCAGCAACAGCAGCTGCTGCTTCTGGAAATCTCAGGCCACAGACAGTAAGGTGGTAAAACAACTACTTAGAAGGAAATTATGGAGGCTTTGTTAGCACTAAGTCAGAACTTTGTTGCTTTACCCATAATCAGATCCTGGGCATAGTATTTTGTGGCAGTCCCAGGGCAGGGAGGAGCACTAGCACATTACAGCTTGCAGCAACAGTGGCGCAAAGACCCTTCTCACAGTTCCAGGGCAAAAAGAGTGTTTGAGGTCATTCATAGTCCAGAGTAGAGGCCAAGACAGTAGTGACCACACCTCTGCTTAGATCATACCACCTTGAAAAAATAAAAACTTATAGGTCCATAGACATATCTTTGAAAACAGCTTCACAAAGCCACTAAGTCTTGGAACAGTGCACCCTCCACCCAGGAAGCAGAAGCCTATTTTAACAGAGTTAAAAGTCAAGTAATAGGTTAGAAAAATGAGGAAACAACAGAAAAAAAATTCTGACCATAGAAAGTTGCTATGGTGACAAGGAAGATCAAAACAAACACTCAGAAGAAGATAATAAAGTCAAAACTCCTATATCCAAAGCCCCTAAGAAAAATACAAGTTGGTCTCACATCATGAAAGAGCTCAAAAAGGATTTTGAAAACCAAGTAAGGGAAAAACTGGGAAGAGAAATGTGAGGATGCAAGAAAATCTTGAAGAAAAAAAAAGGCATAAGCTTGGTAAAGGACACCTACAAAAAGAAACCAAAGAAAATAAAACCTTAAAAAAAGAGACTAGACTAAATGGTAAAAGAGGTACAAAAAAACCTATGAGGAGAATAATGCCTTAAAAAGCAGAATTGGCCAAATAGGAAAAAAGGCATAAAAATTCATTCAGAAAAAAAAAAAAACTCCTTAAAAAGTAGAATTGGCCAAATGGAAAAGAAGGTATAAAAGCTCACTAAAGAAAATAATTCACTAAACATTAGAATTGAGCAAATGGAAGCTAATGACTCTATGAGAAATCAAGAAACAATGAAATAAAACCAAAAGAATTTTAAAAAAAGGCAATGTGAAATATGTCATTTAAAAAAAGCCAACAATTGATCTGGAAAACAGATCTGGGAGATATAATTTAAAATTTATTGGACTACCTGAAAGCCATGATAAAAAGAGCCTAAACATCATCTTTCAAGAAATTATAAGGGGCAGCTAGGTGGTGCAGTGCATAGAGCACCAGCCCTGGATTCAGGAGGACCTGAGTTCAAATCCTGCCTGAGACACATAACACTTACTAGCTTTGTGACCCTGGGCAATTCATTTAAACCCATTGCCTAGCCAAAAAAAAATACCAAGGAGAACTGCCCTGAGGTCTTAGAACCAGAAGGTAAAATAGAAATTGAAAAAATTCAACAATCACCTATTGAAAGAGATCTCAAAATTAAAACTGCCAGGAAGATTATATCCAAATTCTAGTGCTCCTAGGTCAAGGAGAAAACATTGTAAGCAGCCAGAAGTACACAGTTCAAATATCATGGAATCAGAGTCATGATAAAACAAGGTTTAGCAGCTTTACATTAAAGGATGGAGAGTATGGAAAATTATATTTGGGAAAGCAAAGGAGCTAGGATTACGACCAAGAATCACCTACTGAGCAAACTGAGTATCATCAGGGGAAAAATGTATACTCAGTGAAATAGAGGACATTCAAGAAATATTGATGAAAGACTAGAGCTGAATATAAAACATGACTTTCAAATACAAGCCTCAAGAGGAGCATAAAAAGGTAAAAATGAAAGGGAACTCAGACTTAAAAAGGTTAAATTATTTATATTCGTACATGGGAACACATTTTTAACAAATGAGAATGTTCTCATTCAGACAAGTAGGAGTATAAATACACAGAGGACACAGGTATAAGTTCAATATGAAGGGATGATATCTAAAAAATAAAATTAAGATCTGAGAGTGGAATGTACTGGGTGAAAGGGAAAGGGAGAGGTAGAATAGGGTAAATTATCTTACATGAGAGAGGCAAGAAAAAGCTTTTTCAGTGGAATAGAAGAGGGGACAAAGGAGGAAACAAGTGAACCTTACTCTCATCAGAATTAACTCAAGGAAGGTATAGAAATTTAATCAATGGAGTATAGAAATCTATCTTATCCTACAAGAATGTAGGAGGGAAAGGGGTAAGAGGAGGAGGACTCAGAGAAGCAAAAGGAAATTAAGGGACAGGGTAGTCAGAAGCAAAACACTTTTGAGGAGGGACATGGAAAAAGGTGAAAGAATAGAATAAATTGGAGAGAACAGAATGGAGGAAAAATCATTTAGTAATAGTAACTGTGAAAAAACATTTTGAAGAAAGTTTCTCTGATAAAGGCCTAATTTCTCAAACATATAGAGAATTCAGTCAAATTTATAAAAATGGGAGCCATTCCCTAATTACTAAATGTTCAAAAAGATATAATCAGTTTTCAGATGAAGTAATAAAAGTTCTCCATGCCATATGAACAAATGCTCTAACTCATTGTTGATTGGAGAAATGCAAATTAAAACAATTCTGAGGTACTGTTTCATACCTATTATGTTGGCTAATAGAACAAAAAAGGAAAATGAGTAATGTTGGAGGGGATGTGGGAAAAACAGGATATTAATGCATTGTTGGTGGAATTGTGAACTGATTAAACCATTCCGTAGAGTAATTTGGAACTATGTCCAAATGTCTATAAAACCATGCATACACTTTGAAATAGTAATACCACTATTAGGTCAATATCCCAAAAGAGATAAAAAAAGGGAAAGCACCAATATGTGCAACAATATTTATAACAAGTCTTTTTGGTGGCAAAGAATTTGATATTGAGGGGATACCCATCCATTGTGGAATGGCTGAATAAATTGTGGTATGTGATTATGATGGAATATTATTGTGCTATAAGAAATGATAATCAAGATCCTCTTAGTAAAACCTGAAAAGACTTACATGAACTGATGCGCAGTGAAAGGTACTGTGTACAAAGTAACATCAATGTTGTAAGACATTGTAAGAGAAAGAATGGATGGTGTCTGAATATACATTGAAGCATATTTTTTTAAACTGTATTGTTGAGTCTTTTTTGTCTGTTTTCTTTCACAACATGACATATGGAAATATTTTACATGACTACACATGTATAATCTATATCAAAATGCTTTTCCTTCTCAAAGAGTGGGGTGGAGAGGGAGGAAGTGAGAGAATTTGGAACTCAAAGTTTTAAAAACAAATTTTTAAAATTGTTTTTACATGCAACTGGAGAAAAATAAAATATTTTAAAAAAGAAACTCTTATATCACCTACAGTGTAGAGTGTGTGTGAGGGGGTGACAGGGGGCTTGATAGCTGAGTAGAAGAATATTGAAGCAATTTCCACTGCAGAGGAATGCCAAGCACAGCTGTGCTAACCATACAGATCCCAGGCTGTGGCTGCCGGAAGAAAGAACTAACACACACCTGGTAAGTGCAGCAGCAGTAGTTTCTGGCTGTGGGCATTTGCAGGGAGTTTTTGGTTTCAATTCCAGGGCAGAGATAACAGCTGTAATTTGCAGCTAGCCAAGGGCCTGCAGGGAGCAAGATCATTTGTGGGACACTGTGACTAGGGGTCCTATCTGTGGCTTAGGAGTGGAAAGGGAAGCCCAAGTGTGAGCCCTGGGAAAGACCTCAAAAAATAACAGTAAGAAAGACCTGAGACTTTGGGCATCATTCCCCATACCTCAGGTCTATAATGTGATTATACTAATAGTTGCTAAATGAACAAAGAGGTACATAAATAAAAATAATTAAGCAAAGGAGAAAGAACCCAACCATAAATGGCTACTATGGGGATAGAGAAGATCTGGATTCATATTCAGAGGAAGACAACAGAGCAAAAAGAGTCACTTTATTTTCAATGAGAAATGTCAAACAATCCTAAGAGCAAAAGGAGTCCTTGGAGGAACTTAAAAAGGATTTTAAAAATAAAATAAGAGAAATTGAGGGGGGAAATAGGAAAAAAAATAAAAGCAATCCAAGATAATCAAGAAAATTATAAAAAGAAAATCAACCAACTTTATATAGAGAATCAAAAACATAAGGGAGAAAACAATTCCTTGAAAATTTGAATTGGACAAAAGGAAGCTAATAAAATTCTAAGACACCAAGAAATAATAAAATAAAATTGAAAAGAATAAAAAAAATTTATATATAAGATCATGTGAAACCTATCAGAAAAGTAAGTGATCTAGAGAACAGATCAAAGGGAAATTAATATAAGAATAATCAGACTACTTGAAAGTTACAATAAATAAATTATATAAATAAATAAATAAATAAATAAATGATATAATATTACAAGAAATTATCAAGGAAAGTTGACCTGAAATTCTAGAACAAGAAGCCAAAACAGAAATACAAAAAATCCATGCATATCCACCTGAAAGAGATCCCAGAAATAAAACTTAAAAGAGTATCATAGCCAAATTTCAAAGGAAAAATATTAGGAGGAATAAATATTATTAAAATAATATTTATAAATATTACATAAAATAAATATTATATGAAAATAAAATTAATATTATAGAAGGAATAAAATATTAGAAGCAATAAAAAATAAATAAATATCATAGAGATACAATAAGAATTACACAAGACCTAGTAACTACTACATTGAAGGACCACAGGTCTTGGAATACTATATTTCATAGAGCAAAAGAGCTAGGGTTATGACCAAGAGTAACTTCCCCAACAAGGTTATTATGATCTTGAATGAATAAAGGGACATTTATTGAACTGGAAGACTTTCAGGTATCTGTGACAAAAACCACAGAACTTAAGGGAAAATTTAACCTATAAAATCCGTGAGAAATATAAGGTAAATGTTAAAGACCAATTGTAATGACCTGAATGAAGTTAAATTATTTACTTCTTATATTTGAAAATATTACCAGTACTTTTATGACTATTATCATTATTTGGGTAGTTTGGGCTGAGCTATGTATGATGAGGTAATTATTTAAAAAATAGGACTGTGTAAGGAGAGATAAAAGGGAGTAATTATCTCATAAAAATGAGGCATAAAAGAAAAAAAGATACAAAATAAGCTAGTGGGGGGAGAGCAGATAGTGATGGAATCTTATTGTCATCACAAATGGGTTAAAGGAAGAACACCACATATATTTAGAAAGGTATAAAAGTTTTCTAAATACTGAAAGAAATAAGAAGGTAAAGGGACAGGGTAGGGGGAGAGGAGAAGGAGGGACTCTTGGAGGGGTAGATAGGTTAAGGAATAAGAGAATAAGGTAGCAGGTAGAAGTAAAGCAGAGACATGAGGAGTGATAGAATAGGGTGAGAAGGATAGTGAGGAAAAACAGGATGTAAGAAAATACACAAGTGATTATAGCTTAGAATGTGAATGTGATGAATTTACCCATGAAGTGGAAACTTATAGATTAAAAATTTGAATTCAACGATGTTGCTTCCAGGAAACACTATAAAAATGAGAGATGCATGCGAAGATAAAATAAAAGTCAAGAGTTGAATTTATTATGTAAAAGAAAAGGGTAATAATCATGATGTGAGACAAAGTTGAAGCTAAAATAGATTTAACCAAAAGAAGAAAAAATAGGGAAAATATACTATCAGCAATATTAATTAATATCACTTTAAACCATTTGAAATAACTAGATAATATAAAATACCTGAGAGCATATCTGTAAAAACAGACACTGGAACTATATAAACATAAACATAAAACACTTTTTATACAAATAAAATCAGATCTAAATAATTGAAGTAATAATTATTGTTCATGGGTAGGTAAATCCAACATAATAAAAAAAATTACAGTTTTCCCTAACATCTATTTATTCAATGCCATCACAATTAAATTACGAAAAAAAAATCTTAGAAAAAAAATAATAAAATTCACATGGATGATCAAAAAGCCAGGGATTTCAAAGAAACCAGGGAAAAAAGATGTAAAAGAAGCAGATTCAGTCTCTTTCCTTTCTCTCAAGATGGCGGACACCCCCCCCCCAAAGGAAAAGGAAGTCCGAAAGGGAAGAAAGGAGAAAAACAAGATGGAAGATATGGCTGAAAAGGTGGTGAAAAAGCTTCGAAAGCACTGCAGTTGGAACCCAGTACTGGCCCGAGGGATAGGTAGATACTCTAAGTTTGCAATGTGTTCCCAGGGAGCCATGCACAAGCAGAAAAATGCTGCACCAAAAACCCAAATTGAAAGGAAAAGAAACAGAAGGTGCCTGCTACTATCTCAAAGCCAGTTGGTAGTGATAAGAATGGAGGAACCCGCGTGGTAAAGATTCACAAGACGCCGAGGTATTACCTTACTAAGGATGTGCTTAGAAAGCTGCTAAGTTATGACAAAAAGTATTTCAGTAAGCATGTGAGGAGACTTCGATCTAGCATCATCCCAGGCATGGTTCTGATCATGCTCACTTGCCACCACAGGGTAGAGAGGATGGTTTTCCTGAAGCAACCAGCTAGTGGCTGCTACTGGTGACTAGACCTCTGACCATCAATTGTATTACTTTGAGAAGGACCCATCAGAAATCTGTCATAGCCACCTCTACCAGGGTTAACCTTTCAGGTGTAAATATTCCAAATCATCTTACTGATGCTTATTTCAAGAAGAAGAGGCTCTGTAAATCTAGACACTACGAAGGAGAGATGTTTGACTCAGAAAAAGAGAAATATGAGATTACGGAGCAGAGCATGGCTAATCAGAAAACAGTGGACGCTCAGATCCTGCCCCAAATCAAGAAAATTCCTCAGCTCAGTGGCTACCTGAGTTCTGTATTCTCTCTCTCTCCAACCGAGTTAATCCTCACAAATTGGTGTTTTAAATGTCTTGCACAGAACTCTCATTAAAATATTTGGAATAACTTTTTAAAAAAAGCAGATTCAGCAGTATTAGACAGTAAACTATATCATAAGATGAGAGCGTTGTTGAAGTATAAAATGGATTTTTTTATTATTTTAAATTAAAATTTTCTTGCATAAATAAAATCTGTGCAGGCAAGAATAAAATTAATGCAGCAAATTGGGGGGGAAACTTTCATGCACAGTCTCTCAGATGGATGTGATTGAGTTGGAATATTGCTGTGGTGTAGGAAATGATGAGCTGGTTGATTTAGAAAAACATGGGAAGACTTGAACTTATGAAGGGAGATTCTATCCACCTTCAGAGAAACAAATGACAGGTAGAAATAAGCATAGTGCAGTCTTATACATACACACATATGTGGGTGTATATGTATGTTTATAGATATCTATATATACATATGATATATATACATACACACTATTAAGCATGAATATATGTGTATATGTATACGTGTGTGTATGTATGTATGTATGTATGTATACCCAGGACTGGAAAAATTTTTCTTGTTTCTCACATGTCCCTCTTTTTATTGAATTGTTCTGTATACATGTGGTGGCAACTAGGTAGCACAGTGGATAAAGTGTCAGAACATGAACCAGGAAGATTCATCTTCATTAGTTCAAATCTGTCCTCAGACATGTGCTGGCTTTATGACACTGTGCAAGTCACATAACCCTGTTTGCCTCAGTTACTCATCTGCAAAATGAGTTGGAAAAAGAAACAACAAAGCACCCCTGTGTCCTTGACAAGAAAATCTTAAATGGGGTCATAATGAGTCAGACAAGACTGAACTGACTCAACAACAACAGGAGTACCCAAATGCCCTCACTTCCACTTCTCGTATCCTGCCCGCACACGCACACACACACACACACACACACACACACACACACACACACACACTTGTCTGTATGAGAAGTAATGAATAATTCTGATAATGATAGACATCTGTGCCATCTTCATCCTATCATATAATACTATATGTATTTGGCAGTGTCAATCAAGAGATACCTCTGAATGTCACTTACACCCTTACACCTACCCTCAAATCAATATCTCTCTTTATATCCAGGAGGCATTGCCTCATGAGGTGATCTTCATTTCAAACACCAGTCCCATCAGTTGGCTATTTTTACGTAGAAGCCTGTCTCACACCCGTGTATGCATCAATCTTTCTTTAGAGACCACATTAACTTACAATTGTAACGCAATCTCACTTTAGCAACCATTTTCTATAGCTGAATGTCACAAAATCTGTCCTTGGTCATTTTCTATTAGATTGTCTTGCATTAATCTTCATTTTCTGAGTATTTAAAGTCTGTCCATTTATATGTACTTGCATAATTACACAATTCTTGTTTGGTCTTTTCAAATAGTTTGAACTCAAAGACTGTAAGACATACAGATATAACTAATAAACTCTTGTATCCATTTGCAAATTTATAAAAGGTCAAGAAAGAAGGTAAAATTTGTGGATAGAAGAAGTCAGAGACACAGAAAAATTAACTTTTCATTCACCAATGAAAGAGAAATCTTTCATTTTCTGTCTCCATGTGATAACTAAACACAAGGTAAGAAATAGTCTTATATATTAATATTTCATGATTCTTTAATTACTTCAGTAGATAAATATTTATTAGGTACCTATGTACCAGTCACTGTGCTAATAGCTAGACATACAGGAGAGGTAAAAAAAAATGAAACTTTAATAAAAGAAAATAGTTCCTGCTCTTAAACACAATTAAATCATAATGACATTGATTCAAAGTGAACAATTATTGTTGACATTGTCTTACAGATTTCTGATAAAGAAATAATCTTTTAACCTTGAAATTTCACAGAAACTCTCTTAAGGAGTAGCATAGTAAAGTGATCATAGGATAGATCCTAGGCATAGATTGATCACTTACAAACTCAATGATTTTGAATGAATCATTTAAACACTAGTTCCCTTGACAGTGGTCCTTTTGGGATCCTCCACTCATCTTTTTCATTGCTCTCCTATGCATACCAACTTTTACATTTTGGAAAATGCAGGTTTTAATTCAAAGTATGTTTAGAAAACTAGCTTCCTCTTTAAACAATAACATCATAAGGCATCATAGAATTTTTGGACAGGAAATAAATCACGCTTTGGGTTTTGCAAGATGATTGGCAATGCCACTAGGTTCCTATTCCAGAGCCTTGTAATGTCATGGAAATTACCCTGTGTTTTTAAAGACTATGACAGCAGATAAAAATCTCTGATATGTACTACCAAGCCTGCAACCCTTGATTATGTGCCTTGTGGCGTTTGTATGCTTGCTGCCCCAGGACCTAGCCATTTAAATTCAGAGAAATGCATTACTAATGTGAGCACTTTTTAGGCACATGGTATTAACAAAGCCTATGTACTAAACCACAACAATGTCCTATCTGTTTCAGTGGAGGGACTAACCATAATAATGAAATCATTAAAGAATTTTACCTATATAATGGCTTGCCAGGTGGGCACGGTGGATAGAGTATCAGTCCTGCATACCGGAAGACCTGAGTTCAAATGCAATCCTCAGACAATTACTAGCTTTGTAATCCTGTGTATTTTGTTGTATGTATTTAAAATGTGATTCAAAGATCCGAGTCCATAGAAGATTAAACAGCCCTGTGTAAACCTACCTTGTGGTGGCTAGGTGGGGCAGAAGATAAAGTATCAGGTCTAGAATCAGGGAGACTCATCTTCCTGAGTTCAAATTTGGCCTCAGACATTCAGCTGTGTGACCTGAGCAAGTCACTTAACCCTATTTGCCTCAATTTCTAAGCCTGTAAAATGAGCTGGAAATAGAAATTGTGTACCATTCCAGTATCTTTGCCTAGAAAACCCCAAATGGGTTCACAGTCTGACATGACTGAAAACAGCTCAACAACAAATCCTATACACTGCTTGTGTTAAGACATATACTTGGGCATGAATAAAAGTTCTTTTTAATTCTTGCTCCACACCTGGTCCCTAACATACATGATTTTTACTTTAACCAATGGAATATATTTTCTGGACTAGAGATATTTATTATAGAACTAAATTATGAGTTTAATTACATATAATTTAATTACATATTCTCTTCCACATTCTTGCTTAAGATAACCAATGTGTTAAAGACCCAGGTTGATTAATCCTTTTTTCATCATCCATTGTTCAAGATTGTCTAAATTCTATCTTTTAAGTTAAATTATAGAAAAAGTCAAGTAACTGAACTAAATTGTTCTATAACATTTAGAGAAAAATGCCTTGATTGTTACATGAGTCCATGTTTGTTTTTCTTATTTTGTTTTTTTTAAGAGTGTTGAAATGATAATCATATAAACAGTAATTCTAGGTTTCACAGATCTATGAAGGAACTACTTATTTCCTGGTATGTAGTTCTCAACAACAGCATGGTATGTAGTTCTCATTATTACACATGGCCAGGGAAACCCATAACCTCAAAACTCCAGAACTTGATATCCTTTCTCTTTCTCATGGACTATCCTCACAATTGTTCACTAAGTGGACCTGAAACTGTGTGGGACAGATTGCTAAGCTGAGTTGGTCAGTAGTTGGTTGACTATCTTCCCTTTCTGGTCTGTGTCCTGGAATACTACTGTTCTCTTGCAGACAGAGAAGAGTCTAAATAGCCTGGAAGTTGCAGAAGCTTCTCTATTTCCATTTCCTTGTCAAGATTTTGAAGGATTTTTACCTTATAGGCAAGACAAGTAACTCAATACATTTACTATAACTCTTTCTAAAACCTTTTTCTTAGACCAAATTTCTGAAATCAATGCTCATTCTCTCATTTTAGAATGAGAGAACACATTCTAACTTGTGATAATTAACAAACATAATACCAAATACTCACCCATACTGGCTAAACCATAACCAGTTAATTTGTCTTGTAGCACTAATCACACAATAGTTCTTGGGTATGGTGCTCCCTAGTTATATAATCCAAATGTTACCTAGTCCTATGTAAATGAGCAACTTGGAAACAAGATATTAAAGCAGCATTGCCTCTGGATAAGTTCATTGTCTCTTCAGGATGCCCTCTTAGGATTTTTTATAGGGAAATCTCACATTTCTCTTTATCATTGCCCCTTTCAATCACAAAAAAAATGTACAGTCTGAAAGGTATATCTACCATCCCCAGAGCTGTGTATCAGAGGGTTTAGATTTTAGAGCCAACCTCAATATTTTCCTTGAATTTCTCTTAGTATGTGTGTGTATACACAAATATACATACATATATGTGTATGCACACAGAAACACACACACATTATTGTTGATAATGATATTTATTATTTATTATATAATTAATCATAGTATAATAAATAATTTTATTAGATAAATTATTTGATTGATTATATTTTTTATTAAATTATTTTTGATTCATTAAAAATTTAGAAGTGAATTTTAAATCAATCTTCCTATAGATCATATATATATATATGTATATATATATATATATATACAATATGCAAATATGTTTCACATTCTGAATGTCTATTTATTATTATATTATGATTAAGGATGTATGTAATCAATAATAACAATAACCATAAAGAGAGTTTAGATGGATGATCATTTGCTAATTGAGGAAGGGCATAGGCCATATACACATGTCAAAACAATATGTTTTGAGTGGATGAAGCACCAGCCCTGGATTGAGGAGGACCTGAGTTCAAATCTGGCCTCAGACACATAACACTTACTAGCTGTGTGACACTGGGCAAGTCACTTAACCCCATTGCCTAGCCCACCCCCCAGAAAAATTAAAAAAAAAGAAAAAAACAATACATTTTGTTTATTGGACTTATGCAAATATAGCATTTATGGAAATCAATAGTTAAAGCAGGAATACAGAGGCTTGAAAATTATCAAGAACTACATAGAAAACATAACTTCTGTCTTTGGTAGACTCAACAAATAGCAAATTTAATGGAAAAAATCTATAATGAAGGTAATATTAATAAGCCATTCAGTGACTACACTGAGCACTAATGAACATTCAGCAGTTGTTGAGAACCAGGAGAAAAATACATTACCAATGTTATCAGTCAGGCCAAACATCTGCTTTTCAACAAGATTTTATAAATATATTTAATATTTTCTTTGCGTACTGAATAAAATACTATATACCTGTTTGTACTGACTACCACAGAAGATCTAAATTTTAATGAGAACATTACGCCATCTTGTTAAAATAATGAAGTAAACTTCATCTGATATGTGAAATAAACTTGATTTTGCCATTCCTCCAAGAAGCAATTTGAAATACAGCAGTATTATTTATACTGATTTATATTCTTTCCCTCATAACCCATTGCTATTTTATTTTTAATTGGTTGTTAGTTGTCATGTTATGAGATGAACCATAACCACCAGCATCTCAAATGTGGCATTATTCACAAGATTCAAGTTGGAAAATCTACCTTATTTTAAATAAATTCACTATTTTAGCATGTTATCTATATAAAACAAAGACAATATATACTTATTCCTTTAAGGCAAAACTAAAGAAAATAAAACATTCATTTGTGATTAACCAATTGAGCCAAATCAATAATTTTATTACATTTTAAGATTTTATTTTTGCATTTTTTTCTTATTCTGCCTTTAACATAAACAAATAATATCACTTCTGTATATGAAGAGGAAGAGCAAAAAAAAAAAGCACGCAAAACCATGGCTATGGTACATACAACTAATAATTAAAAGTGTATAATAACTTCAACAAGTTATATCAAAGTTGTTATACTTTCTTTTGTCTCCCTCTGAACTCTCTTCTCTTCTGATGTCCTGTCTTTTTTTTTAATATCCCCTTGATACTCTCTTCTTTTTTTGGAGGGGTAGTAATCACTATGATCATCCTTCCCCTCCCCAAATATTTCTTTTATAAGTAAATGTAGTCAAGCAAATAAAATCCACCCACTGACAATGTACAAATGCATATTTCTCATTGTACACCTCTAGTCTTCTTGGTAGAAAAAAGTGGGAAATGTTTCATAATCAGCTTTCTGGAGTTATACTTAATCATTGTATTGATAAGAGTTCTTAATACTTTCACAGTTGTTTTCCTTTATAATGTTGTAATGCAAATATAAATTTTTCTAGTCTGCTCACTTTTATGTTGTCATAACAAGTCTTCCATTTTTTTCATCATTTCTTATGGTGCAAAACATTCCAGATTATCAATATACTGTAATTGATTAAGCCATTTCCCAACTGCTGGGTACATCTTTAGTATCCAGTACTTTGTTCAACAAAAGAATCATTGCTATGAGTAATAATGTCCACACATTCTCATCCATTCTTAGTTTTAACTCTCATACTATGTACCTAATAGTACTGTTAATGAAGCAGAGACCATACAGTGTCCACATTACCTAGCAATTTGCTTAATATAGTAAGTGCTTAGTAAAAAATAAATCATTCCTCCATTCATTCCTTAGACACTTATAGAATGACAGAATCTATGTATCTCTTTCAGTGTTTTGTGGAAGACAGTCAACTGCTTCCTCTTCTGAGCATTTAGCTCCACATCCTTTAGTTAGAAAAGCCTCATTTTCCCTTAAATTATTCAGTATTTTTCTTTCTTTCTTTTCCTGTCTAAAATTCTCCTGCCTTCTAGCTTCAGGAAAGAAATTGGGATTCCTTCTAAGTCTGTGGCATTGATTATAAAGAATACTTTATTGTCCTGGAAAATTTTAAATATGGAGATATATTACTCAGGCCCTTCACTTTCTTTTCTAGAAAGGGGACTGGTCTCTACCTTGTGGATAAGTAGTATGAGCCTTAACCACTGCAAAAATGTAAACATTGCACTCTTGACAAAAGTCATCACAAAATTTTCTCTAATCTACATTCTTATTCATAATTTTATCCAATTATTGCCTTTTACACTTCTCTCTTCAACTCCTTATTTTTTCATTTCATACACATTTACTCTTTATCAGTTATTCTCTTTCATTCCCTGTATATCACTCCCTAAATACTCAAGCTCAACCTCCTTTCCTTTTATCTTCATTAAGTTTTTATCCTGTCTTGCCAATGTTTTTAACATCTACTTAAACTACATTGTCTTAACAATTGCCTTCTCTTTCTCCTTGAATTCTGCTCCTTAGGTCTTTTTCTTTAATATCTTTTCTCCTTCTGAGTCCTTCTTAATTTTGAATACTTCTCCTACTACCATTCTGTTAAAGTTCCCCTAAATTCATCAAATTCTGTCTCTGACTTTTCCCATAAGTTTAGATATTTCAACTCAACTTCAATATTTTCTTCTTTTTGTTCTCCTCAGGTCAAATGCCTTCAGCCCAATCTGTCATACAAACTTCTTCTCAGTCAAGAAATAAAATCATTTACTGAACACTGTTTCTCTTCTTAACTGTTCATTAAATCAATGTAATATTTTTTTTGTCAGAAGAAACCAATCTTGCAAGTTTTCATTTTGTAGGCATCACACGTTACTCTTTTTTAAAAAAATCCAAACATTTTCCATTATCCAGTTTACGGATTAAAAAATCATTGATATCATTTTAACAATGGCATTTAATTCTTTCACTGTTCTTTGATGTAGTTCTTCAGAACTTGATGACCTGAAGTTATTGAAAGCTTCTAAGTGTTCTCCCATCACATTATGATATTTTCAGTTTCAATTTTTTTGTTAAATTCTATAATTTATTTCCCATGCCAAATAGGTTTCTACTTGGAAGAAAAACAAAAACAATTGAAATTGTGGCATTCGTCCTTCTGAGGCTCATTTGCTGTCATCATGTCAACCATCCTAGCAAACATCCTGTCACTTCTTTGTACCTCCTCTCACCCTCAACACAGGTAAATGCCTCCTTTTAATGCCTCTTAGAATCTATAGCTAGACCTACTTTATGCTGGACTTGAAAACTCCTGCTTCTTATCTCACTGAAGTATCATTCTATTTGTGTATTCATCCTCAGTTGCATGCTCTTGCTTGCATTTTCTATACTAGTCTTTAGCAAACTTTAATTCCTTCTTCTCCCTTGCCTATTTGACTTCTTAGGTATCAAACACTACTAATCCTGTCTTTATAGCAGGGTTTCTTCACATTATTACTGTTAACATTATAAATGTAATGTAATATAATATAACATGACATGATATGATACAATATGAGTTATATGATACAATGTGATATAATGTAATTTAAATAAATAAAATTACATTTCAGTATAATTTGTTTCCTTTGTAATTCCCTGTATTTCATTGTACACATTTAGAAACATTGTGAGTAGGTATAAATAGACAACAGAGGGCCAAGGGGTATATTAAGCAATAACAAAAAAAATTAAGGTTTTCTGCAACAGATTCTTTCTTCTCTACTACTCTTCTTGCTATCACCCAAGTTCAGATCCTTGATTTCTCATGCCAACACATTTCAATAGACTGCTAAGTCAACAACTTCCTGTATTCTCTTGCCTGTTCTAAGATTTCATCTTTTCTTTCTTTTGCAAAATACATTTTCATGAAACAGTACTTAAAACCTATATGCTGGTTTCTATAAAACCTATTTTTACAATCCAAACATTACTATATAAAACATGCCAGAATATATTGCTTCAATGTACAGTACTTTTTTAGTCTTGTTTTATACTCTTCATTCCCCTAAGTAACTTTCTTACTAAGCCACATCAATTTTCCCAAAATTTTTATTACATTTCCTATATTTACAATTTTTTTTTCTCTTTCTCTGTCTGGAATGCCTTCTTATTTTTATGCCTGTTTATATTCTACCCAGCTTAAATTCCCAGACCAAATAACTCCCATGAAGTCTTTCTAGCCACTAAGGATCTCTTCATTTTATAGCAGTTGTGAATACTTATGAACTTACAATAGCACTGGCTGTTTACATTATTTTGTAATCAATTTTCTTTTTACCTCTTGAAATTTTTAGCTTTCTTTTATGTATAGATGCTTCATCTCCTAAAATATAATGTGTTGGGCAGCTAGGTGGCAGAGTGGATGGAGCACCAGCCCCAGAGTCAGGGGGCCTGAGTTCAAATTTGGCCTCAGACACATAACTCTCACTAGCTGTGAGACTCTGGGCAGGTCACTTAACCCCAACTGCCTCACCTAAATAAATGAATAAATAAAAATAAAATAAAATATACCATAACATTTTCAAATGAATTAGTTATATCTTATATGCTACTGCCCCTCCCACACACATAGAAATGTGAAATAGCATTGTGAAATATGAGTGTATTCCAGAGCTGCAAGGGACCTAAGGGGTACTTTGCCCTTACTGCTTTATTTTACAGATGGAGAAACTGAGGTACTGAAAATGGGGTGACTTTCTAAAGCTCACCCAATTAATTAATAGGAAAATGGGAACAAGAATTCAAGTTTCTTTAATTTTAGTGTAGCACTTTCCACTCTACTAACTAAAAAGTTATGGAATTTTCATTAGTTTTCCATAATGTGGAGTTATGTCTTCTTTGTTTCTTGAAAATATGTTGGTAACATATATGGTTCTATAATGGAGACAGAATTTGAGAGTTGGAAGGGACATAAGTGATCTAATCCAACCCATACATACATAGAGGGATTTCTGAAATAGTATATTGGAAGACTGGTTGTTCAGTCTCTGTTTGAAGACCTTCAAGAAGAGGTAGAAACCTCTGACCTATGTAAGTAGCCTATTGTACCTTCATATGGCACAATGTCTCCTTATTTCTTTGTTTGCTTATTGATATGGCTCCAATTGATATGAAGTGTTCATTTATTTTCCTAATGTCAAGCCAAAAGTTGTCCTTTTGTTACTTCTACCCATTATTCCTGGCTCTAATTTCTACGTACAAGCAGAACAATTCTAACACTTCCTTTCTATGATAGCCTTTCAAATACTTAAATACCATTATCATTTCCCCCCCCACCAAAGTCTTCTTTTGTTCAATCTAAGGATTCTCTGTTCCTTCCATTATGCCATGAATCCATATCATATGAGTATTAAGTAGATAGAAAGATAGATAGATACTTTAAATGTAAAAGAGAAAAAGAAAAAGCAAATGCAGTCCCTGTTCAGAAGTAGTTCATATTCTAAAAGGTAAAATAATAAAAAACAACAACAAAAATAAAAACATATACAGAGTAAAACCACTGCCATCTACACATGCAAACACATGAGTTTAACAGAAATACAAAGTAATGAGGCACACTTAACTATTGAGGTGAAATTACTCATGTAAGACATAACATTTGACCTGAGCCTTGAAAGATAGAAAGAATTCTAAGAGTCAGATGTGAGGAAGGAGCATCTTCTAGGCCTAGGACTCAGTCTGCACAAGGGTATAGGGCAAGAAAGGAGAAGGAGAACTGCAAGTAAATGGAAGCAATGTGACACAACTAGGAAAGCTAGGCTACAAATGAAATAGAAAACACATTATACACCACATGAACGAAATTGTACTTGATCATGTGGGCAATAAGGAATTCATGTAGCTTCTGAAGCTGGAGTGTGATGTGGCTAGCCTTGTAATTTAAAGATAAGACAATTGTTTGAAAGAAGAATTGGAGAAAAGAAATACTTTAAGAAGAGATCCTAATTAATAGGAAATGGCCATGTGCTGGTGACAAGTGTTGAAGGTTTAAACCAGAATGGTAGCTGTATAAATGGCTGAGAGAGATATGAAGTTAATAGCTGAGAGTCTCTTCAGTACACTTTCTAATAAAAGCTCAGTTAGTCAACTTGTAACAGTATAAGAAAGAGGCTCTGTCAATTCAATCCCATTTAATTTAATTTAATTAAGCAAGCATTTATTAACCAATGTTTATGTGCTTGGCAATGTTTTGGGAGCAGTAACTACAAAGAGAAAAAGAAAATAGCTCTTGAACCAAAGAACTTACACAGTACTGAGTGGAAGCAATCTAACAATTATATATGCACTAAAAAATGTAAATTTGTTATTTGTTATTTTTTTCTTATTTTTAGGAGAGAAAGAAGAAATACACTAAAAAAAAGATCAGGAAATCTCATCTGAGATTAATTTTGAAACAATTAAATGAGCTTCAGGAGGCAAATAGGTGAGAAATGGGAGTATTCTAGATTTGTGGAACTTATCTAATTTATATTTAAATATATTCCACTTCTCAAAAGGACAGGAAAAAAATTGCTATTTGGTTTTTAGAAAAATTCATCATGCCCATCTAGATGTCATTGGCAAAATTCTGTACTTTTTTTGATCTTTATAAAATTTTCATTATTTAGGAACAATTTTGGATCCCTAATGAGCAACTGAGAAATTGAACATCCAAAATTTTGTGATGATTGCTCTATGTCAACTCTGTGAGTTCTTGTTAGAACAGGAGCTGTAATCATCATGTCTGATCTCTGATTCCCTAATATTGCCAGAAAATTAGTCTTCACAACATTATCTTCACAATGGAATGACAATGCATTAAAGACCAACATTTCAACAAAATGTTCATTATATCTAAGTCCTAAAATGAAGAGACAAAAAAGTTTGGAAGCCAACAGAACAGGACATTTTGAAAAGGGGAATAATGATGAACTATATCCTGATAGTGATAAGGACCATAGCAGGAGAGAAATTAAATATGCTTATTACTCATAATTACTGCTGTCCTACTATGTTTCAATGAAATTATTGTGGATGTAACAGAAAATTACAAAATGAATAATTAAAATCATCTAAAATTTAAGAACACTGAAATAGATTAGTCACACAGCAAGGATATAATTGATCAAAAAGGTATAGGGAACAGGCTCTAAATGTGCCTAGTACAAGCTCAACAGAAAAATGTGTAAAGTAAAAGAATGTTCAATCTAACTGCTCATAGCCTGTGCCTAAAACATTTTTAAATGAGTTCCCCTTTACCCTTATAGGCTATATTTTAATATCCCATATAAAGTTCTCCCCCTAAAAAAGTCAAGATGGCAAAGTGTTAAAAGAAAAAATCAAAGAAAAATTACTAGGATCCTAGTACCCACTTAACTCTTTATTTCTGTCAATCCTGTCACTCCATTTCACTCAAACCCAAATTTCCTTATCTAAAAAAAGATGCATTTAGGTTAATTGATTTCTAACTTTCTCTGATTCTGGATGCATAGAGAACAAAATGTGTCATATTATTTTTATTAAAAAAAAAGTCTCTTTTCTTTCCATGTGATTGGCTTAAATGTATAGACCCAC
The DNA here is from genome assembly GCF_003287225.1 of Phascolarctos cinereus. Classification (NCBI taxonomy): domain Eukaryota; kingdom Metazoa; phylum Chordata; class Mammalia; order Diprotodontia; family Phascolarctidae; genus Phascolarctos; species Phascolarctos cinereus. The sequence continues at coordinate 532,356,857 of NW_027555847.1, read as the reverse complement.
ACTCATCACAGACCAATTCTATTAAAAAAATGTTTTTTTTCAAATTATTGTATATAAAAATATGTTGTATGTTAATATATGCATTAATATATATAAATGCAATATAATACAATAAACAAATACCACCATATATATAAAAATGTAATATATATAATTAATATAAAAATTTTTTAAAAGTTGTATACAGATTTCCTCACAAATTCAGGGGATTAATATCCAATGTCAAGGTGCAAGCCAATTTCAAACACTACACCTAACATGTTCACTTAGTCCTTGTAAATTTATTTACTGCCTAAAGATTGATTATATCTTCACTCAGTCAACTAGAAAAGGCAAAAGCACACAAAAGACAAAGTTCATGATTAAAATGTCAGATTGAAATGTGACATTCCTTGTTCTCAAATTAAATTGTTCTGTGCCATGAAATTATAAGAACTGAAAGGGACTTAAGGAGATAAGTTAGTACGAATTCTGACTTTTGGTAACATAAAGTATTAACCAAATCTCATAGTTAACTAAACAGCAACTCAAAGTGGTTAAGTAACTTATCCAAAGTCATTTATCCAATAAATGGCAACACTAAGCCTCAGTTAACATTTCTGATGCTTCTTACTCCAGGTCCAACTGAAGCAGCTACAGGGAAATTGACAAAGAGTTTGAATTCTGCCTCATATACTAACTAATTTTATGATACCCAGAAAGGCAGTATTTTTCAGACTTAGTTTCCTCATCTTTTAAGTGGGGAAAAAATAACAACATCTACCTCACAGAGTTATTGTAAGGATCAAATGAGATAACATAAAAAGTTATTCAGAATTCTCTACATGTTGTTGTTGCTGTTGATTATGATGAAGATGATTGTTGTTGTTGCTATTGTTTCTGTTGTTATTGTTGTGGAGGGGCAGCTAGATGGTGCAGTGGTTAGAGCCCTAGGCCTGGAGTTGAAATCCAGCCTCAGACACTGACCAGCTGTGTGATCCTGTGCAAGTTGCTTAAGCCTGTTTGCCTCAGTTTCCTCATTAATGATGATGATGATGATGATGATACATCACATTTTTATCATACAACAATTCTGGATGCATCTTGAGTTGACCACTATCCAAGACACTGCATTCTTCTTTATAATATATAAAAATTTTGAGCCCTGTGTCAAGAGGATAAGAATTCTTCCCCAATCCAAGGCAAAGCTTCCTTACTGCTTTTTGTGACTCTGCCACCATAATTTAAGGTCACTGATTTAGACCTTACAGGTAATCCAGTCAAACCTCTTCATTTTATAGTTGAAGAAAACTAGGCCCATGTAGGTAATTAGCAGGATAACTAGTGTTTGAACCCCAGTCCTCTAACTCCAGTATTCTCTCCACTGCCTTTTTTTTTCAACTCCACAAACAAAATACACTTCCCAGGAAAAGATTATCACCTTTAAACTCACCACAATGCTGTTGACTCAAGTCTTCATGGAAACAACTTCCCTCAGCTTCTTCTCCCCTTTGATTGGAGGGCTTGTGAGCAGGGTACCAAATTTCTCTCAATTCCTTCCCTTCTAGAGGTCAGAAAAATAGACTGGGTTCCTCTCACTTTGCATCTATGCCCTGCCTGGTTTCAACTCTTTTTTGTGTGTTTTCTCTTTCTTTAGAATATATGATATTTCTTTTTTTCCTTCCTTCCTTCCTTCCTTCCTTCCTTCCTTCTTTCCTTCCTTCCTTCCTTCCTTCCTTCCTTCCTTCCTTCCTTCTTTCCTTCCTTCCTTCCTTCCTTCCTTCCTTCCTTCCTTCCTTCCTTCCTTCCTTCCTTCCTTCCTTCCTTTCTTTCTTTCTTTCTTTCTTTCTTTCTTTCTTTCTTTCTTTCTTTCTTTCTTTCTTTCATTCCCAGTGCTTAGGACAGTGCATGACACATAGTGAATATTAAATAAATATTAATTGTATTGGACTGTATTGGAAGAGAAACAATAAATTTAAAACAAATATCACAGAGCACCAGAGATAGAATGCTTAGGATCAAATGGACCCATTGATGATATATAACTGAATAACATTTAAATTATGGAATACCTCTACATGTTTGAGAGATATCACCATCTTAAGAAGCAGATTTTATGACATCATAGTGAGCAGTTAAGATGATAAGTCAAAAGGAGCTATTAGTGTGTCATTTTTTACCACACAATTCCTATCACTTTAAGTCTTCCCATGACATTTGCCCTCTGCATGAAATTGGCTTTTCCCAAATCTAGGTTTATTTTCCTGTCCAGTTGTTGTTGTTGTTGTTGTTGTTGTTGTTTACTTTTAGACACACTCTCATTCAGTCAGATTTGGATGGATTCTCAGAGGCCATCTAATCCAATCTAGACATTATTCATACCCTACATTGGCCTGTAATAATTAAAACTAAATAAAAGCATGGAAATTAACTACTTCCTATTCACTTTTGCAGTGAAAAAAAAGTTCTTGGCTTGTTCACTACCCCACAATCTCAACTTGCCTCACTACAAATTGAACAAAGTGTTCCAACCTCTAAACCCAAACAGAACTGATCATATGAATAATATTTCCTTCAGAGGAGTAGATTTTTTTTTTACAATCTGAATTCTCCCATTTCCTCTAACCAAAAATTGCGTGGTATCAAGGAAAATGACATTTACAATGAAAATGCAATAATAGGAATGGTAAGCAAAGAATTTAATTTGAAGGATCAGTAAAAAACTAGCAGATAGAGGTCAGTTGCCCTTTATAAATTCAGTTTCCCTGGTCTATATGAACTACTTTTTTGAAACCAAGAGAATTGGCATATATTATGGCTTAACCATCCAATGATGTCCAATGATATGTGAAAGATTATAGAGGACAGAAGGAAATACAATAGAAATGTTGAAAGATGCATATTCCAATTTTGAAATAAAAAGTATATGAAGTATATGAAAAGTATATAAAGTATATGAAAAAATGAGTATATGAATCAGTACTAATGGCTAGTGAACTTGAAATTAATTACTGGAAAAAATCAAACACAAATCATTGATTAGAATTTTACTGAATCACTAGTGAGTTGGCAGAATTTCAAAGTAATTATATTCATTTTTTAATACAGGTTTTCTAATTAAAAAATAAAACATGGCACAAATAAAATTTCTCTAAGTATTAACAAAATGTTTCACAATGTATGTCACACATGTAATTGAGAAAAAATAAATCAAATTATTCTTTTGTAAAAAATAAAATAATAAAGAGATGTGGGTTAGACAATAATACAATTAGTTGGTTTCAGAAGTCATTAATTCCCATATGTGGAAATTGCAGGTCAAATCCCTATCTCAATAAACTCCTCCTCCATTTTTTTCATACTCTTTGGAAGAAAAAGAAATTCAAATATGGAGTAGATTTCTTCTGATAATGTCACTCTGATCTCTTTATCATATCTGTCATGAAGAGTGCTCCTATCCGTTCATTGAGACTCTTTTACCAAATTTATTTTTATTTTGTTGTTTTGATCTTTAAGTTTCTTAAAATGCTTTAAAAAATCTTTTGCCATTGCCTGATTTTGCTTACACATTTTATATCTGTCTTTGAAAAATGTATATTGAAGATGGAGGAGAGAAGCATGGAAGATACCTGAACTCTCCCTAATTTCCCTTGAAAACAATGTTAACTCAAGGCTCTGAAAGGTTACTGAAGCAACAGAACTTACAAAAAATGGAGTGAAATTTTTTTTTCCACCTTAAAATAACTTAGAAGGGTTTCAGGAAAGGTCTGTCTCACTTGGGTAAAAATGGAGCACAACCCAGTGAAGATGGTGTTCTGGCAAGGCAGTGGGAGCTTTTATACAAAGCAAGAATCAGCAACAAAGACCCCATGGTTCTGACTCAGCAGGCCAGTGGTACAGCAGGCAGTTGTAAAAGATCCAGCCCCAGTGCATAAGGCAAGTTTTAAGACCCAGAAATCGTGCAAAAACATGAACAACTAGGCCAAGACACACCAGTACAGTAAATAAGCCACCAGCACCTGAGGACCCAGCACACGAAGCCCCTGACCTCCAGCGCAAGAAATTTGGGACAGTTCCTCTATTCTCCAGAAGAAGAGCTTAATTTTTTAATTTTTTTAAATTTTTTTTCTTATTTTTTAATTAATTAATTTATTTATTTTTAGTTTTCAACATTCATTTCCACAAGATGTTGAGTTCCAAATTTTATCCTCATCTTTTCCCTCCTCCCACCCCAAGATGGTGTGTATTCTGAGCACCCCTTCTCCTGATCTGCTCTCCCTTCTCTCTCTCTCTCCCCTTCTCTTATTGCCTTCCCCTTCAATTTTCCTGTAGGGTAAGATAGAATTCTATATCCCATTTCCTGTATATCTTCTTTCCCAGTTGCATGTGAAAATTTTTTTAACATTCTTTTTTTTTTTTTATTTTGGGTTCCAAATGTTCTCCCTTCCTCCTCCCCACGTACCCTCACTGAGAAGGCAAGCAATTCGATACAAGTTATACATGTGTAGTTATGCAAAACACTTCCATAGTAGTTATGTTGTGAAAAACTAAGTAAATTCCCCTTCATCTTATTCTGCCCTCCCTCATTTATTCAGTTCTCTCTTTTGACCCTGTCCCTCCTTAGAATTATTTGCTTCCAATTACCTCCTCCCCTAATCTGCCCTCCCCTCTATCATCCTCCTGCTCTTTTTTTTCACTTCCCACCCCATTTTCCTGTAAGCTAAGATAGATTTCCATATCCAATTGAGTGTGTATGTTATTCCATCCTTAAGCCAAATTGAATGAGAATAAGATTCACTCATTCTCTCTCACCTTCTCCCATTTCCTCTCTACTGTAAAATATATATTGAAGATGGAGGAGAGAAGCATGGAAGATACCTGAACTCGCCCTAATTTCCCTTGAAAACAATGTTAACTCAAGGCTCTGAAAGGATACTGGAGCAACAGAACCTACAAAAAATGAAGTGAAATTTTTTTTGTGGTCTGTTTTATGTGAGATAATTTACCCCATTCTACCTCTCCCTTTCTCCTTCTCTCCATGTAATTCTCTCTCACCCATTAATTTTATTCTGCAGATATCACCCTTTCATCTTCAAATCACCCTGTGCACTCTATCTATCTATCTATCTATCTATCTATCTATCTATCTATCTATCTATATCTATATCTATATCATATCTATCTATCTATCTATCTATCTATCTATCTATCTATCTATCTATATCTATCTATCTATCTATCTATCTATCTATCTATCTATATATATATATATATATATATATATATTTCCCTTCAACTACTCTAATATTGACAAAGGCCTCATGAATTACAAATATCATCTTTCCATGCAGAATGTAAACAGTTCAACATCGATGAATCTCTTATGATTTCTCTTTCCTGTTGACCTCTTTGTGTTTCTCTTGAGTCTTGTATCTGAAAGTCAAATTTTCTATTCAGCTCTGGTCTTTTCATCAAGAATGCTAGAAAGTCTTCTATTTCACTGAATTTCCATTTTTTCCCCTGAAGGATTATGCTCAGTTTTGCTGGATAGGTGACTCCTGGTTGTAATCTCCTTTGCCCTCAGAAATATTATATTCAAAGTCCTGCAGTCCCTTAATGTAGATGCTGCTAAATTTTGTGTTATCTAGATTATACTTCCACAATACTTGAATTCTTTCTTTCTGGCTGCTTGCAATATTTTCTCCTTGGCCTGGGAACTATGGAATTTGGCTACAATATTCCTAGGAGTTTTCCTTGGGGCATCTCTTTTAGGAGGTGATTGGTGGATTCTTTCTATTTCTATTTGTCCCTCTTGGGGGTAGACACAAGATGTCGGAGTAAAAGCAGTGACTTGCTTGAGCTGTCTCCCAAACCCCTCCAAATATCTGTAAAAAATGACTCTAAACAAATTCTAAAGCAGCAGAACCCACAAAAAAAATAGAGTGAAAGAAATTTCCAGCCCAAGACAACCTGGATGGTTGATCAGAAACTTGTGGTGCAGGCAGGGAGATGAACACAATTTGGCACAGATGCACAGGCCTCATTGAACCTGGAGCAGGTCTCAGAGGACTGTATCATGGGCAGTTTCCAGACCTCTCAACCCAAGAATACTGAAGACAACTTAGAAGGTCAGTAGGAAAAGTCTGTGTCTGCAGTGAGAGAGAAGCACATGGTCGCAGCCCCATTCCCGAGCATGGCCCCGAATTAGTGGCTGCCTCCTGGTCTTCTAGCCCACAGATTGAGCAGGAATTGAGTGGCTGATCAGAGTGGGATTGCAGGGATCTCTTTGCTGGTGCAGGATTCTCTTTCTTTGCCCATGCTTAGATCTAGGTCACAGTTCTAAGTGGTAGTTCTGGGGTGAGGAGGATTGCTGGTGTGGTTGAGCTTGTAGCGGCTGAGGAGAGAGAAATCTCCTAACATTTCCAACATAGAAAACAGTGATGATGGTCACTTATAAACCACAGCACAGGCCAGGAAAGCACTAAACACCTCTCTCCTTATCATACCAACTTGGAAGAACTGAAAATTTACAGGTTCCTAGGAGTATCTCTGAAAACAGCTGTGCAAACCTCTGAAGCTTGGGACAGTACATTCACCACATTGGAAGCAGACCTCTACCTTAACAAAGAGTTTATAACTCAAGTAATTAATTGGCTGGGATCTTGAGTAAGAAGTACAAAAAGTGTCATATCTTAGAATCTTACTTTGGTGACAAAGACCAAAACATACAATCAGAAGAAGACAACAAAGTCAAAGGTCCTATGTCCAAAGCCTCCAAGAAAAATATGAATTGGTCCCAGGCCATGGAAGAGCTCAAAAAGGATTTTGAGAAGCAAGGAAGAGGAGTAGAGGAAAAACTGTGAGTGATGCAAGAAAATCATAAAAAAAACTAGTCAACAGCTTGCTAAAGGAGACCCAAAAAAAAATACTGAAGAAAATAACACCTTAAAAAATACCCTAACCCAAATGGCAAAAGAGATCCAAAAAGCTAATGAGGAGAAGAACACCTTAAAAAACAAAATTAGCCAAATGGAAAAGGAAGTCCAAAGGCTTACTGATGAAAATACTTCCTTACAAATTAGAATGGAACAATTATAAGCTAATGACTTTATGAGAAATCAAGACAATCTAAAACAAATTCAAAAGAATGAAAAAATAGAAAACAATGTGAAATATCTCATTGGAAAAACAATTGACATGGAAAATAGATCCAGGATAGAGAATTTAAAAATTATTGGATTATCTGAAAGCCATGATCAAAAAAAGAGCCTAGATATCATCTTTCAAGAAATTATCAAGAAGACCTTTATTTTTAAAGACAGGAAATAAGGAAACATCATGAGCAAGAAAAATAAAAGAACACTGGTCATAAAGAATTGCTATGGTCACAGGAAAGATAAAAATGCAAATTCAGAAGAGGTTAACATTGTCAATATAAATAAAGCTGAAAACTCAAATGGAAATCTAAATTGGTCCCAAGACCAAAAATTCTTCCTGGAAGAGGCCAAGAAGGATGTTAAAAGTCAAAGAAGAAAAGTAGAAAAAATATTGGGAATTGAAATGACAAGTAAGCATGAGAGAGTCAACAGCTTGGGGGGAAAAAAAGACAAAAATGCACTGAAGAAAACAATTTTTTAAAAAATAAAACTAGCCAAATGGAAAAGGAGGTACAAAAACTCACTGAAGAGAAGAACTCTTTAAAAAGCAGAATTTGAATAATGAAAATGGGAGGTACAGAAGCTAACTGAAGAAAACAATTCATTAAAAATTAGAATTGGGCAAGTGGAAGCTAATGACACTATGAGACATAAAGAATGAGTCAAAGAAAACCGAAAGAATGAAAAAATAGAAGAAAATGTAAAATATCTCATTGGAAAGACAACTGACCTGGAAAATAGATCCAGGAGAGATAAATTAAGAATCATTGGTCTACTGAAAGCCATGATAAAAGAAGAAGAAGAAAGAAGAAGAAGAAGAAGAAGAAGAAGAAGAAGAAGAAGAAGAAGAAGAAGAAGAAGAAGAAGAAGAAGAAGAAGAGAAGAAGAAGAAGAAGAAGAAAGATCCTGGATAGCATCTTCCAAGAAATTATTCAGGAAATCTACCCTGATATCCTAGAAACAAAGGGCAAAATAGTTGTTGAAAAAATCCACCAATCACTTCCTGAAAGGGATTCTGAACTGAAAACGCCAAAGAAATTCATAGCCAAACTCCAGATTTCCCAAGTCAAGGAGAAAATACTACAAACAGCCAGAAAGAAACCATTAAAATATTGTAGAGCCACAGTCAGGATTACACAGGACATAATAGCTTCTACCTTAAAGGATCAGAGGGCTTGGAATGTAATATTCTAGAAGGCAAAGGAGCTTGGATTACAACCAAGGATCAATTACCCACCAAAACTGGGAACAATCGTTAAGGTGAGGAGATGGATATTCAATGAAATTGGGTACTTCTAAAGCTTCCTGATGAAACAACCAGAGCTCAACTGACAATTTGATCTTCAAATACCAGACTCAAGAAAGATATAAAAAGTAAACAGTAATGAAAAATAAAAATTTGTTATTCAAAAAGGGTAAACTGTTTACATCCCTACATGGAAATATGATACTTCTAACTCTTGAGAATGATATTGTTATTATGACATTCAGAAGGGGCATACTTAGACACAGGGTGTGAGTATAAGTTAACTTTGATGTTATGATTTTAAAAAATTAAGAGGTTAAAAAAAGGATTATGCTGGGGGAAGAGAAAAGGAGACAGAAAAGGGTAAATTGCATCACTTGGGAAAGGTTACAGTAGAGAGAAAGATGTAGAGAGAGGCAAGTATTGTTTGAACCTTACTCTCATGGGATTTGGCCCAAAGAAGAAATAACATGCACACTCAGGTGATGACAGAAATCTATCTGACCTTTTAGGAAGTAGGAGGGGAAAAGGGGGGAAAAAGGAGGAGGCAGACAGAACAGAGGGAAAAACGGAGGGAAAAATTATCAAGGGAAAGGGGAAAGAAAAGGAAGGGGAGCTGATAGAAGGGAGAGTAAATTGAGGGAGGTGGTAGAAGCAAAACACTTGTGAGTAGGGAAAGGGGAAAAAAAGGAGAGAGAAAAGCACAAATGAGGGGATGGGATGGAGAGAAAGACACAGTTAGAAATAATACCTGTAAACATAAATGAGATTAACTATCTCATACAATGTAAGCACATAGGAGAATGAATTAAAAATTATAATTCTACCACGTGTTATTTACAAGAAACACATTAGAACCAGAGAGATACATAAAGAGTAAGGATAAAAGGCTGGGTCAAAATATATTATACTTCAGCTTAAGAAAAAAAAAACTAAGGTAGCAATCCTGATCTCAGACAAACCAAAAGAAGAAAAAAAAGATCCAATTAAAAGAGATAAGGAAGAAAACTACATCCTGCTAAAAGTAACATAGACAATGAAGTAATATCAGTACTAAAATTATATGCACCAAGTGGTACAACATCCAATTCTTAGAGAAATTAAGGGAGATACAGAAAGACATAGACAACAAAACAATACCAGTGGGGGACCTCAACCTCCCCCTCTCTGAACTAGATAAATCTAACCACAAAACAAAGAAGAAAGGAGTTAAAAAGGTGAATAGAATTTTAGAAGAGTTAGATATGGTAGACCACTGGAGAAAATTGAATGGGGACGAAAAGAAATACTTTTTTTTCAGAAGTACACAGAATCTAAACAAAAATTGATCATATACTAGGACATAAAATACATCACAATCCAATGCAAAAAGTAAGAAATATCAAATGTGTCCTTTCCTGATCATGATACAATGGCATTATATGCAATAAAGGTCATTGGAAAGATAAAGATTAATCAGAAACTAAATAATCTAATCCTAAAGAATGAGTGAGTCAAGTAACATCATAGAAACAATCATTAACTTCATCCAAGAGAATGACAATAATGAGAGAACATACCAGAACTCATATTTTGCAACCAAAGAATTTCTTAGGGGAAATTTCATATCTCAAAATGCTTTCATGAATGAAATAAATAAATAAGAGAATAATGAATAGGGCATACAACAACAACAAAAACAACAAAAAGAAGAGCTAGAAAAAGAACAAATTAAACACCCCCAATTTAATACCAAATTAGAAAGTCTGAAAATAAAAGGAGAGATTTATAAAATTGAAATTAAGAAAATTATTGGGCTAAAAAGTTAAATTAAGAGCTAGTTTTATGAAAAACAAATAAAATTTATAAGCCTTTGTTAATTTCAATTAAAAAAAAGAAGAAAACCAAATTACCTGTATCAAAAATTTAAAGGGTGAATTCACCAACAATGAAGAGGAAAGTAGAACAATAATTAGGAGCTATTTTGTCCAACTGCATGCCCATAAATATGACTATCTTAATGAAATGGATGAATACTTACAAAAAATGTAAATTGGAAATAAAATACTTAACCCCATTTCAGATAAAAAAAATTTTTAACAAGCCATCAATGAACTCCATAAGAAAAAAAATTCCGGGGCCAGATGGACTCTCAATTGAATTCTATCATACATTTAAAGAACAATTATATCCATTACTATACAAATTATATGAAAAAATAGGAAAAGGAGTCCTAGCAAATTCTTTCTGTGATACAAACAAATATGGTGTTGATGCCTTAACCTGGAAGAGTCAAAACACAGAAAAAAATATAGATCAAATTCCATAAGCAATGTTGATGTAAAAAATAAATAAATAAAATACTAGCAAAGAGATTATAGCAACTTATCATGTGAATAATACAGTGTGACCAAGTAGGATTTATACCAGCAATGCAGGGCTGGTCCTATATTAGGAAAGCTATCAGCATAATTGACCATAGCTACAATAAAATCAACAGATATAATATGATTATCTCAATGGATATAGAAAATGCTTTTTTTTTTGGCAGATGATTCTTTTTTTTTCTTTTTTTAAATTTTGTTAATTTATTTTGATTTATCAACAATCACTTCCATAAGCTTTTGAGTTTAAAATTTTTCTCCCTCTTCCTCCCCACCTTCCACCCCAAGATAGCTTACAATCTGATATAGGCTATACATGTATGTTCCTATTAAACATAATTTTCACATTAGTGATGTTGTAAGGAAGAATTAGGACCAATAGGAGGAACCATCAGAAAGAGGAAACAAAACAAAACAGAAGGAAAAAAAAATAACAAATAGTGTGCTTCTATCTGCATTCAAACTCCATAGTGCTTTCTTTGGATGGGATAGCATTTTCCATCTTGAGACCTTTGGAGATGTCTTAGATCCCTGCATTGCTAAGAAGACCTAGGTTTATCAATATTAGTCATTCCACAACATGGTTGTTACTGTGTACAACATTCTCCTGGTTCTGCTCCCTTCACTCAGCATCAAACCATACAAGTCTAGCACAATAGTATTCCATTACATTCATATACCACAACTTGTTCAGCCATTCCACAATTGATGGGCATTCCCTCAATTTCCAATTCTTTACCACCACAAAAAGAGCTTCTATAAATATTTTTGTGCATGTGAGTCTTTTCCTATTTGTATGTTCTCTTTGCAATACAGCCCTAGAAGTGCTATTTCTGGGTCAAAGGGCATACACATTTTTATAGCCCTTTGGGTATAGTTCCAAATTGCTCTCCAAAATGGTTGAATCATTTCATAACCCCACCAACAATGCATTAGTGTTCCAATTTCCCCTACCTTTCCCAACATTTATCGTTTTCCTTTTTTTTTTTGTCATGTTGGCCAATCTGATAGGTGTAATGTGGTACCTCAGGGTTGTTTTGATTTGCATTTCTTTTATAACAGAAAGAAAAAAAAGCTTTTGACAAAATAATTACCCATTCCTATTAAAAACACTAAAAAGCATTGGGATAAATGGATTTTTTCATTAAAATGAGAAGTAATATCTATCTAAAACTATGAAATCAACAGAAAAATTACTTGAAATAATTAACTTTAGGAAATTTTCAGAATATAAAATAAACCCACATAAATCATCAGCATTTCTATATACTAACAACAAGTTCAGCAGCAAGAGATAGAAAGAGAAACTCCATTTTAAGTACCTGTAGATAACAAAATATTTGGGAATCTACTTGCCAAGACAAACCCAAGAAGTGTATGAACACAATTACAAATCACTCACAGAAGTCTGATCTAAATAATTGGGAAAATATCAATTGTTTGTGGGTAGGCTGAGCCAATATGATAAAAATGATAATTCTACCTAAAATAATTTACTTAGTGCCATACCAATCAAACAACCAAAACATTATTTTGTAGACCTAGAAAGAAGTAATAATAAAATTCATCTGAAAGAACAAAGGTCCAGAATATCAAGGGAAATAATACAAAGAAATGCAAGAGAAGGTGGCCTAGCCATAACAGATCTAAAATGTATTATAAAGCACCAGTCATCAAAACTACTTGACACTGGCTAAGAAAAAGAGTGGTGGATCAGTGGAATAGGTTAGGTACACAAGGCACAGTACTCAATTATAATAATGAACTATTTGATAAACCCATAGACTCCAGCTACCCAGAGAACAATTAATTATTTAACAAAACTTGTTTGGAAAACTGCAAAATAGTATGGCAGAAATTAGGCATAGAACACCTTCTTCTACTGCCTGCCAAGATGAAGTCAAATTGGGTGCAAGCTTTAGATGTAAAAGGTGAGACTACAACAAAATTACTAGCATTTCTTATACATCTCCATACTGAAGCTCATGGGTTGCTTTTCTGTACAATTCTAAAGCTTTGTAACTTCATACAATAACTTGTATACAGTTTTGGGAATTAATAACTGAGGACATATATAGTATCAAAGGTGCTGGGAGCGATCTTTGATGCCATCTATGCTAATTCTCTAGATTTTCTGATCAGGAAGGAAGAAAACAGGCAGATATTAAGTTCAAATTTTGTGATATTCACAGTGTTAAATGTTATAAATATTATCTCATTTATTCCTCCCAATAATCCTGGGAGATAGCTGCTATTTTTATCCTCATTTTATAGTTAGGGAAACTGAGGAAGACAAAGATTTAGTGATTTGCCCAAGGTCACATAGCTGGTAAATGTCTGAGGTCAAATTTGAAATCAGAGAACCCTTACTTTAGGCTTAGTGCTCTATTGACTGACTTATGAATTATTGAAAAAATATGCATATTTGAAGAAAGACTCAATTTTCTCAGACATCATTTTAAAGAGTTTTGATCATTGAATTTGAAGTGAGCAATTATGTGAACAATGCATAAGTTTAGCCTCTATTTTAAAATAAAATGAGGTTTTCTTTTTTTTCTTTTCTTACCTAATATAAATCTTATCCTTATCAGAAATGCTTTCAAACTGATATGCACATACCTATACATATGCAAAAACAAAAGTGTGACAGACACATAAATTCTCCTGCTTAAAATTTATTATAATATCTACAAATGTATGCTATTAAAACTGACTTTATAAGTTTTTAAAATTCAACTATTGCATAAGAAAAGATTAGAATTGTTTTATGAATTAATTAATTTATTTTTAGTTTTCAACATTCACTTTCATTAGATTTTGAGTTCCAAATTTTCTCCCCATCCCTCCCCTCCAACCACCTGAAGATGGCATCTATTCTGAATACCTCTTCCCCCAATCAGCTTTCCCTTCTATCAATCCCCCCCCCTTCCCTTATTCCCTTCCCTTTCTATTTTCTCGAAGGGCAGAATAGATTTCTATACTCCTTTGCCTGTATATCTTATTTCCCAGTTGTATGTAAAAACAATTTTTATATTCCTTTTTAAAATTTTGAATTCCATATTCTTTCCCTACCTCCATCTACCCATCCTCTTTCAGAAGGCAAACATTTCAATACAGGTTATACATGTGTAGTAATGCAAAAAAACTTCCATAATAGGCATTTTGTAAAAGACTAACTGTATTTCCCTCTATCCTATCCCATCTTCAATTTAATTTATTCTCTGTTTTGGCCCTGTCCTTCCTCAAAAGTTTTTGAGTCATATTACACCCTGTGTTCAATCTGCCCTCCCTTCTATCATACCCCTCTCTTATCTCCTTCCCCCCTATTTTCCTGTAGGATAAGATATATGTCCATACCCAGTTGTGTGTGTATGTTATTCCCTCCTTAAGCCAAATCTAATAAGAGTAAGATTCACTCATTCTCTCTTACCTGCCCCCTCTTCCCCTCCACTATAAAACCCTTTTCTTGCCTCTTTTACATATAATAATTGACCCCATTCTACCTCTCCATTTCTCCTTCTCCAAGTACAACCCTCTCTCAGCACTTAATTTTGTTTTTTTATATCATCCCTTCATATTCAGCTCACACTGTGTCCTCTGTCTATATGTATGCATATGTATGTATGTATGTATGTATGTATGTATGTATATGTATGTATGTATGTGTGTGTATATGCATGTATAAATAATGTGTGTATATGTTTTTGTATATGTGCCACACACACACACACACACACACACACACACACACACACTCCAATTACCCTAATACTGAGAAATCTCATGGGTTACAAATATCATCTTTCCATGTAGGAATATAAACAGTTCAATTTTAATAAGTCCCTTATGATTTCTCTTTACTGTTTACCTTTTCATGCTTCTCTTGAGTCTTATATTTGAAAATCAAATTTTCTTTTCAGCTCTGGTCTTTTCATCAAGAATGCTTAGAAGTATTCTGTTTCACTGAATATCCATTTCCCCCCCTAAAAGATTATACTCAGTTTTGCTGGGTAGGTGATTCCTGGTTTTAAACCTGTCTCCTTTGCCCTCTGGAATATTATATTCTAAGCCCTCTGATCCCTTAACATAGAAATTGCTAAATCTTGTGTTAAACTGACTGTGTTTCCACAACACTTGAATTGCTTCTTTCTGGTTGTTTGCAACATTTTCTACTCAACCTGGGAACTCTGGAATTTGACTATAATATTCCTAGGAGTTTTCCTTTTGGGATCTCTTTCGGAGCTGATTGATATATTCTCTCAATTTCTATTTTACCCTCTGGTTCTAGAATATTAAGGTAGTTTTCCCAGGTAATTTCTTGTAAGATGATTCTAGGCTCTTTTTTGGATCATGGATTTCAGGTAGTGCAATAATTTTTAAATTCTCTCTCCTGGATTCATTTTCCAGGTCAGTTGTTTTTCCTATGAGATATTTCACATTGTCTTTTAATTTTTTTTCGTTCTTTTGATTTTGTTTTAGAATTTTTTGATTTCTCATAAAGTCACTACCTTCCATGTACTCTATTCTAACTTTTAATGAAGTATTTTCTTCAGTGACTTTTGGTCCTTTTTTTCCATTTGACCAATTCTGCTTTTTAAGGCATTTTTCTCCTCATTGACTCTTTGGACCTCTTTTGCCATTTGGGTTAGTCTATTTTTTTTTGTGAGGCAATCAGGGTTGAATACTTGCCCAGGGTCACAAAGGTAGGAAGTGTCCAGTATCTGAGGCTGGATTTGAACTCAGGTCCTCCTAACTCCAGAGCCAGTGCTCTATCCACTGTGCCACCTATCTGCTCCTAGTCTTTTTTAAGGTGTTATTTTCTTCAGTATTTTTCAGTCTCCTTTAGCAAGCTGTTGACTTGTTTTTCATGATTTTCTTGCATCACTCTTATTTCTCTTCCCAATTTAACTCTACATCTCTTACTTGCTTTTCAAAATCCTTTTTGAGGGGGCAGCTAGGTGGCACAGAGGATAAGTACCAGCCCTGGATTCAGGAGGACCTGAGTTCAAATTTGTCCTCAGACATATAACACTTACTAGCTGTGTGACTCTGGGCAAGTCACTTAAGCTCACTGCCTAGCCAAAAGGAAAAAAAAAGGAGTGAAAAATCATTTTTGAGGTCTTCCGTTGCGTGGGACCAATTTATATTTTTCTTAGAGGCTTTGAAAGTCAGAGCTTTGACTTTGTTGTCTTCTTCTGGTTGTATGTGTTGATCTTTTTTGTCAACAAAGTAAGTTTCTATAGGCTGATCTTTTTCCCACTGTTTGCTCATGTTTCCAGTGAATTAGCTGACTTTTTAACTCTTTCTCAACGTTGAACTCTGCTTCCAATGTGAAAACTGTACTATTCCAAGCTTCAGGGGTTTTGTGCAGCTGTTTTTAGAGGTACTTCTAGCAACCTGTAAATTTTCAGTTCTTCCAAGTTGATATCAATAAAGGAGAGGTGGTTACTCCTCTCCTGGCCTGTGCTCTGGACTATGAGTAATCACAAGCACACTTTTCTGCCTTGGAACTGTAAGGAGTAACTCCTCTCCAGTGCGACACAAGCTCCATCTTACCAGCTCACTTTCTTACTGCAGAACTGCCACCCAGGCAAAGCAAGAGAATCCTGTACTCAGCACAAGCAAAGAGATTCCTGCAATTCCCCTCTGATCAGCTGCTCTATCCCCTCACCTTCAGTGGGCTGAGAGCTCCAGAAGCAGCTGCTGCCTGTGTGGCTGCCACCCTGGTGCTGGGCTAGGGCCAGGACTAGACCATGTTCCTCTCACTCAGGTCAGACAGACTTTTCTCACCGACCTTCTAACTTGTCTTTGCTGTTTATGGGTTGAGAAGTCTTGAAATTGCTATAGCTGCCCATGGTTCAGTCTCCTGAGGCCAGTTTATTCTTTGCCTGCATGGCCCATGCTGCATTGCAATCCTCTCCCAGCACAGCATAATAGACCCTTCCTATCAACCACCCAGGTAGGGCTGGAAATTTGTTTCACTCTGTCTTTTTGTAGGTTCTGCTGCTCTAGAATTTGTTTAGAGTTAATTTTTACAGGTATTTGGAGAGGTTTGGGGGAGATCTCAAGCAACTCATTGCTTTTACTCCACCATCTTGCCTCTACCCAAGATAGAAATTTTTGAAAAGCATTATATCTTTTTTATATGTATATCTACACACACAAGTCATGAACTATCTTTCTTACTTTTTTGCATATGCAGTTTCTTTTCACGGTATAATATCATATTTCTGGTATGCTCAATATACACAGTATAAAAATAATTGATCATTACATACAAGAAAAAAATTCATCTGAAAATTCAAAGGCAAAGTATGACAAAATTTTAAAAGGATCAGGATTATTTCCTAATGAATAAGAAAGAACAAGATCAAAAGCCTGAAATTTCATAATATGTGTAAGGAGACAGAATCTCTATTATGAGAATTCAACCAGTTAGTTGGAAAGGGAGAGGAAAAATTATTAATATTATTTTTTGGTGTAAATAAAGAGAAGTATGTGACTTGTTAATCCCTGCCCCCCAATAATAAACTATTTCAATTTACCTATTGTTTGAATGCCACTTAAACTCAAATAGGTAACCAGGTGATTAAGAATATGATGGGTTAATAGAGATAATAACTCAGCTGAACTTTGAATATTCCCCTCAAAACAACTTTGTAATACTGCCTCAAATAGAATTCTGGTGTGTCAGAGCCAAAAACAGGTCATGAGCAGTGAGACATTTTTCCTGACAAAGACACCTTACAAGGTCAGCAGGAAACTGGGGTAAAGTCTGTTCTGAAGTACTTGTGGCAACAGGACTAGCAGTAGGCCTTCAAAGTAGCAGCAACAGTTGAAACAGAAGGTTCCAGAGCTCTCTGTCCAGAGAGAGTAAGAGTGTCATCAAACTAATCAGAAATATATTACAGGAGGCTTAGATTCTAACCACTGTTCAGATTCTTATAATCTAGCCACTAGCTCACTAATGTTCAGACTCCTTAAGAGTCTGTCCCATATGATTATGTCCTAATAAACCTTGTCTTTGGCTGAAAGAAGGCTTGGGTTGAATTCTTTCAGGCAGGATCTGCATGTTGTGATATTGGGGTCCTAGCAGCCATAAATCCCTACACCTCATCATTTTGGTGGCCCATACAAGGAAATTGACTAACTGCAAATTCTTCTCCAGCCAAGACTGGAAATTATGTAAGCCTCCCCCCACCTCTCCTTTCTTGCTTTGCAGTTGGAGTTGTTCTCCAAGAACCAAGACTTGGAGGTGCTTTTTGGGCAGACAATTATGAGGCTGTCTTGCACTTGGCCTGACACTCTCAGGCTTTCAGTCCACCAGGTCAGTCCAAGACCATGGACTTAGGTACAACTTCTGCAGCATAGATGAGGACAGATGCCCTATCTGGAAGTGTATGCCGAATTCTATCAGCTCTCTTGGAGCTAGAGAATTGGGGAAAACTGCAGTTGCTTTTTGGTTCCCTGAGGCTTACTTACTCCCTTCTTTCTACACCCCTGAATTCTCCTTCATGGAAGTTACAGGGAAAACTTAGAATAGATAAAAATATTTTGGCAGATTCTGGAGGTTTTGTGATTGATCATTAAGGAGTTTTGAAACTCCTGTTTACTCTGGTCACTCTTTTCTCCCACTCCCTTCCCTTAAGTCAAGAGGGTATCTGTTAATTCCTCTCATAGAAGAAGAGAATTTCACCCTTTACCCCTCATTTTTTATTTTACCTCCCCGACCTGGGAAAAGGAGGGGGGAGGGGCAGCAGCTACAGCATTCCACCACAACCACCAGCAATGGCCTTTGCTCCTAAGGTAACCTTTGCCTGGAACCATCACCCAGGTTCAGTATATCCTGCTCAATCAAGGTAAAGAAGTTAGCCTCCAAACTTGGGTAGGCATGTTCTTTTAAATTTATAGTTTTAACTGTTAATAATGAGATGCTGATTCTCTGTGTAAAAGTAGTTTGAAATCCATTTAACAAAATTGAAGTCACCTGATTGGTAATGGATTTGTTTAAAGTTCCAAATTGGTGAACTTTTTGTATCAGTTATCTCAAGCAACTTTTCATAATTTGGTTACCACTAAAATAATTTGGCTATTGTTGATTATTGTTTTAATATGTAAACTTGCTAGAAAGCTTGTTTGAGTTTTGTCTTGTTAAGAATTTTTAATTATATAGAAATCTCTAATGATTGGCTTTTTACCCAGGACAAATTTCAGTTTGAGATGTAAATCCTGGAAAATGTTTTTCTAAGCTGTGATTAGTGAAACTTGATGTTTGAGGTCAAAGCTCATAGGATTTTATTTTGAGTTGTCTGATGGATAATAATCCATTGATAATCAAAAATCTACCAACTGAGAGAAATGCCACAAGCTACTCAGAGAAGGTGATACTGATGGGAAGTCAGCACTGGGAAAAGCTGAGAGGACAATTTTAGCCTGAGTCTAAGATGGGGTTCTCCTGGCTCAGTCTTCCACATTTTCTTCTTTTGAAAAAAGAATGTTACCCACCTGGCTATTCCTGAGTCTGGCTATGAGGTGGATTTGTTACTGCATGGTTGCAAAACTGAATTATCTGAATCCAAAGAGTCAAGGATGTTTTATCCTCCCACATTTGGGCCCTAAATCTAGTCCCTGCTTTATATCTTGGCCCTGCAGTCTTCCTGTCAGATTTATGTCTTCCATACTACAGGCCATTCACCTTCAGTTGGTAGCAAACATTGGGTACCAGCCAATGTCTCCCCCATCTTTCCTTCGATGCAGCCTTTGCTTGGTTCCAGTCAACCTCAATCTTTGGGACCCCCTTAAGGCATGGACAGCTCTATGCCCCTTGCCAGAAGGAAGACATTTCAGAAGCAGAGACCTTTGCCCCTTACACCAAAAGCATTAGGGTCCCATTTGTTTGAGGGAGGAATGATGAGGATGGGAGCTAGATCCCTAAAAGGAAAAACCCTGGACTTCACCACAAGGCTAAATCTCAGGCCTTTGCCTGAAGCTATAATCCCATCAATTGTTTTTTCATTGTGGCTACAGCCAATCTCCCCTCCATTTTCTTACCTCCCTATGGCCATTGGCCATTTCCCACCCTTAATCCTATCTAGGCTCCATTCTCTCTTAGCCAGAAGTGCTGATTCCAGGAGTTCTGTTCAACCCAGTTTACTGGCCATTCCTAGGTCCTTCCCACAGTCTTTCTGTATATAAGGTCCATCTTGTCTCCATTAAAATGCTTAGATTCTTAAAATCTTGCCACTGCTCAGATTCTTATAATGTAGCCACTAGCTCACTAATGTTCAGACTCCTTATGAGGCTGCCCAATATGACTATGTTATAATAAACCTTGTCTTTGGCTGACAATATGTGTGTGTGTGTGTGTGTGTGTGTGTATTACAACAGAACATTTCTTGACACTTGTTACAGGACCCTGTTGCATTGACCCTAAGCAATTCTAGGTCACAGTTCCAGCACAGAGAGGAGCACTAGTGTTTGCAGCCCCAGGGTGGCAGGGGCCCTGGTCACAGTTATAACAATAGATTCTGAGGCACAAAGTCTCAGGTATGATCAATTTATTAGCAAGGCTAGCAATTGTCAATAAAATGAAAACTCAAGCCTCTTGGTGGCCAGGGATATTGTCGATAGCAAGAGCAGCCTTTTTATATAGTTTAAAAGATATGAGATGCTGAACTAACAGTAATTGGCCTATATAAGATGGAAAGATGGGCTTACATTTGGCATGATTCATATGAGGGAATCTCCAAGACCCATGAGAATTCAGAAAAGAAAGAGTTGGAAAACATTCTCTGGAAACTCTTGTTAGGCAACTAGCTATACCTTGTGGTATGGTGCTAGGTTTATAAATGGGCAGAACATCTTATAACCGAATTGACTCATCCATCCTACTCCCTTCCAGATGAGGTAAATTGAGGCCAAATTGCAGCCCAGAAAAGTGGTGAAGTTAAGCTCTTACAAACCGTAATACTATGCTCTATGCAATTAAATCTAAATCCTAATCTATAAGTATTGCTTCAAATGATAAGAAACAATTCCTAAAATAGAAAATTATTTAAAATGAAGTAAGATGTTTTCAATTTCATATAGTTCTAAGCTAGAGAGCATTACTGGTGTTTCCCACTGTAGATGAGCAAGGGATCAGGTACCCTGTTAACAGTTTGGGGCCAAGAAAAATGCTAGCTATTTCAGCTGCAGGGAATAAAGCCTTTCCTGGGTAAAGAGTAGAACACCAGGCAGGACAAGAACATACCTGTCACCAATTCAAACCAACTTGGAAGTACCAGAAAAAAAATACAGACCACCCCTCCAGCAAAATAATTCTAGAAAAATCAGCTGAAAAGCCTGAAGCTTGGGAAAGTGACAATCCTAGTAACGTAACCCAACTTTAACCTGAAATTAGAAAGTAAGAAATAAGTAAGAAATATGAACATATAACAACAACAAATCTGCCCATAAAAAATCTACTATGGTGACAAGGGAGATCGAAATACAAATTCAGAGGAAGACAACAACATGAAGACAGCTACAAGTAAATCTTCAAAGTACCCTGCAAGCTGGACTCAAGCCCAAGAAAAATTCCTGTAAGAGCTAATGAAAGATTAGAGTTTTAGGGGGGGAAATTGAAAAAGAAATGAGAGTGATGCAAGAAAATTATGAAAAGGGAATTAACAGCTTACCAAAAGAGGCACAAAAGTAACAAAGAAAACAATTCCTTAACAAAAGAGAACTGGCCAAAAGGAAAAACAGGTACAAAAGTTCACCAAATAATAATAATAATAATAATAATAATAATAATAATAATAATAATAATAATAATAATAATAATAATAATAATTCTTTTAAAATTAGAATTTGGCAAGTGGAAGCTAATGACTCTATGAGGCATCAAGAAATAATAAAAACAAAACCAAAATAACGAAAAACAGAAGAAATGTGAAATATCTCATTGAGAAAGCAACTGACCTGGGGAAAAAAAAAACAACATTAAAGAGAAATAATTCAAGAATTATGGTACTACCTGAACACCATTACAAAAAGAAAAGGCCTGATTTTCATATTTCAAGAAATTATAAAGGAAAACTGCCTCAATATCTTGATACAGAGTGTAAAATAAAAATTGAAAGAATCCACCAATCGCATCCTGAAAAAGATCACAAAATGAAAATTCCTAGGTTTATTATAGCCAAATTCCAAAGCTCCCAGTTCAAGGAGAAATTTTATAAGCAGACAGAAAGAAACAACTAGGATATCATGAAGCCACATTCAAGAAAAGAAGATTTAGCAGCTTCCATATTAAAGAAGGGGACACTTGAAATAAGATATTCTGAAAAACAAAGGAGCTAGGATTACAATCAAGAATAACCCATGCAGCAAAATTGAGTAAAATCTTGCAAAGGGAAAAAATGGACATTTAATGAAAAAGAGGATTTTATTTTCTTTTTGGGCTAGGCAATGGGGTTAAGTGACTTGCCCAGGGTCACACATCTAGTAAGTGTCATGTGTCTGAAATCGGATTTGAACACAGGTACTCCTGAATCCAGGGCTGGTGCTCTATCCACTGTGCCACCTAGCTGCCCCAGAAAAAGAGGATTTTCAAATATAATGGATGAAAAGACCAGAGCTGAAAAGAAAATTTGATACTGAACAAAAAACTGAAGATTAACATGAAAACATGGAACATGAAAAACAAATCATATGAGACTTGATCAGGTTAAACTTTTAAATTCATTTATGGGAAAATGATACATGTAATTTTTCAGAATTTTACCATTATTAGGGCAGTTGGAAGCAGTCTATTTAGATACACAGGACCCCTATATAGGGCACAAGTAGGAGGAGATTATGTTGGGATGATCTAAAAAAATTGGTAAGAAAGAGGGCTGCATTGGGATAAGCGGAAAGGGAGAAGAAGAATAAGTGCTCAAAGGAAAGCTTTTACTTTTTAGGTGAAAATGGTAGGGTGATGGCAGGTAACACTTGAACATCACTCCTGTTAATATTTATTTGAAGAAAGAAGAAAATAAGAATACACACACACACACACACACACACACACACACACAAAGTTTGGTATTGAAATTTCTCTTACCCAACAGGGAGTAGGAGAATAAGTAAATAAAAAGGGGGAGGGTTTTTTTTAAAGGGATGGTGGATTAATAGAGAGAGTGGGGAGAAACAAAACATTTTTGAGAAAGGAGAGGATGAAATGAAAGAGAGAAGGATGATAGAAAAAATGGTTTGGAGAGAAAAATAATAATCATAACTATGACTGTGAATCAGATACATTCACCCATAAAATGGAAACAGATAGCAGAATGGATTAGAAACCTGAATCCAGAGATACGATGTGAACAAGAAACACACTTGAAACTGAGAGAAACAGAGTTAAAATAAAGGACTAAAATAGACTCTATTATGTTTCACCTGAAGGTAAAAAATGGTAGGGACAACAAACATGATTTCAGACAAAACAAAAGCCAAAATAGATGTAATTAAAATAGATAATCAGGAAACCAAAACAACTAGAAGAAAATATGCAATATCAATGCTAAATACACATGTGCAAAATAATCCTTATTCTTAAAAGAAAAGTTGAATGAATTATAGGAGGAAATAATAAAACCAAATTACTGGGGGACCACAATGTATCCATTTCAAAATGAGATAAATCTAACCAAAAATAAAGAAGTTGAGGAAAGAAATAGAATTTTAGAAAAGTTAGATATGATAGACATCTGAAGAAAACTGAGTGGGAATATAAAGGAATATTCCTGTTTCCCAGCTGTAATGACATCTTCACAAAAACTGACCATATATGAGGACATAAAAACCTAAATAAACAAAAAGCAGAAATATGAAATGTATCATTTTTTATTATAATGTAATTAAAATAACATTCAACAAAGAGCCTTGGGGGCATAGATTAAAAATAATGTGGAAACTAAATAACCTAATCCTAAAGAATGAGTAGGTCAAAGAACAAATTATAGAAATAATTAATAGTTTCGACTTAAGCACTTAAGTGAAGATTTATATCTCTAACTGCTCACATCAGTAAAGAAGAGATAAAGTAGCTCAATGAATTGGATATGCAATTAAAAGTGAAAAAAAATCAAGCCCTCCAAAAAAAATCCTGAAAATAAAAGATTTTGATCAAATTGAAATAAAAAATTAATAAAAAGCAATAAAAATAACTCAAAGCTCCTTTTAATGAAAAAAATGATAAAAAAATCATCCACTGCTTAATTTGACTAAAATAAGGAAAGATGACAAACTAATTGCAAGTATCAAAAAGACAAAAGGGGATTTCACCACCAATAAAGAGGAAATTTAAGTAATTATTTCACCCAATGATATGACAATAAATTTGGCATTATAAGTAATATAGGTGAATATTTAAAAAAATAGAAATTGTCCAAATTAAGCAAAAAGGATATAGAATCCTTAAATAACCCAATCTTAGGAAAAGAAATTGAATAAGCCATCAATGAGCTTTCTTTCTTTTTCTTTTCTTTTCTTTTTTCTTTTCTTTCTTTTTTCTTTCTTTCTTTCTTTTCTTTTTTTTTTCTTTTTTTTTTTTTTTCTTTCTTTCTTTTTCTTTCTTTTTTTTCTTTCTTTCTTTCTTTCTTTTTTCTTTCTTTTTTGGCTAGTCAATAGGGTTAAGTGACTTGCCCAGGATCACACAGCTAGTAAGTGCTTTGTGTCTGAGGCTGGATTGGAACTCAGGTCCTCCTGACTCCTGGGCCAGTGATCTATCCACTGCACCACCTTGCTGCCCCATCAATGAACTTTCTAGGAAAAAATTTCCCAAGAAAATGTATTTATAAGTAAATTCTACAAAACATTTAAAGAATGATTAATCCCAATATTATATAAATTATTTGGGAAACTAGATAAAGAAGGGGCCCTACTAAATTTCTTTTATTACAGAAATATGATTTTGATACCTAAACCAGTAATAGCAAAAACAGAATAAAGAAAATTATAGATCAAATTCTTTAATGAATATTGATATAGAAGTTTTAAATAAAATACAAGCAAGGAGATTACACCAATTGATCCCAAGGATCATAAATCATGACCAGGTAGGATTTATAAAAGGAATGTGGTACTAGTTCAATGTTAGAAAAACTATCAGCATAACGGACCATATCAGTAACAAAAAAAAATCATGTAATTATCTCAAAAGATACAAAAAAAAACTTTTGAAAAAATACAACACTCATTCCTAATTTTAAAAAAAACACTAGAAAGGATTGTAATACATGGAACTTTCCTTAAAATGAGAAAGTATGGTTGGAGCCAAGATAGCAGGTTAGCGGCAGTAGAAAAACAATTGACTTGGACAATAGACTAAAGAGATATAATTTAAGCATTATTCACTTACCTGAAAGCCACGATCAAAGAAAGAGCCCAGATATCATATTTTTTTTAAAAAATCATCAAGGAAAATTGCCCACAATATCTTAGATATAGAGGGCAAAATAGAAATCGAAAGAGTCTACCTATCATCTCCTGAAAGAAATCTCAAAGTGAAAACTTCCATAAATATTATAGACAAATTTTAATGTTCAGTGTAAGGGGGTGGGTGGAGGATGTTGCAAGAATACAGAGAGAAACTATTGCTGAAGTCAAGATCACAAAAGATGTAGCATTTCCATCTTAAATGAGGGGAGGACTTGGAATATATTCTAGAAGCCAAAGAAGATAGGATTACAACCAAGAATAACCTCCTCAATAAAATTGAATATAATTCTTCAGGGGGAAAATTTATTTTTAGTGAAATAGAAGACATCAAAGCATTATTGATTAAAAGAGCAAAAAAATGACATTTAAACACAAGAGTCAACAAAATCATAGGAAGGTAAATATGGAAGAGAAAACATAAGAGACTCAAGAAAGTGAAACTTTTGATGTTTCTATTTAGGATAATGATACTTTATCACTATTAGGGCAGTTAAAGGGACAAGATTAAGAAGAGGTAGAGAAGAATAAAACAGAAGAAAATAACATGGAGGGAAATACACATTTAGTAATCAAAAATATGAATGGGATTGGGATGACCTCACCCATAAAATGGAAGCTGACATGAGCTACAAACCATACCCAACAATATGTTGTTCGTAACAGACATATTTGAAAGAGAAAGACCCACACATAGAGTTAAAATGAGGGATTAGTGCAAAAGCTATTACGCTTCAACTGGATTAGGAAAAGGAAGGGTAGGAATCATGACTTCAGACAATGAAAAAGCAAAAAGAGACTCAATTAAAAGAGATAATCAGAGAAGACACATTGTGCTAAAATGTACCATAGGTGATGAAGTAATACAAAAATATTTTACATTGTTTCCTTAACAAAGGTCTCTTTTCTTAAATATATAGGGAAGTGATTCAAATTTATATGAATATGAGCCAACCCCAATGGATAAATGGTCAAGGGATATGAAGTGGCAGTTTTCAGAAGAAAAAATCAGAGCTATCTATAGTCACATGAGAAAAAAAAATTATCTAAATTACTACTTATTAGAGAAAGGCAAATTAAAACAACTCTAAGTACCACCTCACACTTTTTAGAAATGACAAATGCTAGAGAGATGAGAGAAAATCGGTAAACTAATAAACTTTTTTGTGGAGTTGTGAACCAGTCCAATGATTCTGGAGAACAATTTTGAACTATGCACAAAGAAATATAACACTGTGCATATCATTTTATCTAGCACTACCACCAATAGGTCTATATCCCAAAGAGATCAAAGAAAAAGGAAAAAGGATCTGTATGTTTAAAAATGATATATTTACTGTTGTTTTTTAGTCATTTTCAGTCATGTCCAACTCTTCATGAGCCCATTTGGAATTTTCTTGGCAAAGATATTTTAATGGTTTGTCATTTCCTTTTCCCAGCTCATTTTAGAGATGAGGAAACTGAGGTAGTGTTAACTGACTTGCCCAGGTTTACACAGCTAGTATGTGTCTGAGGCCAGATTTGAATTCACGACGGCAAATCTTCCTGACTGTTGGCATAGCACTCTATTCCACTGTTCTACCTAACTGTCCTTAAAAAAAATATTTTGCTGATTATGCTTTTGCTGCTGTCTGACTCTTTGTGACCCCATTTGGGGTCTTCTTGGCATAGATAATGGAATGTTTCACTATGTCTTTCTCTAGTTAATTCTACAAATGAGGAACTAAGGTAAATAGAGTTAAGTGACATGCCTAGCATCACATAGCTAGTAAGTGTCTGAATCACATTTGAATTCAGGTTTTCCTGACTCCAAGCCCTGTTCTCTATCTACTTCTCCACCTAGCTGCCCACCTACAATATTTATAGAAAGCTTTTTTTGTGGTGGCAAAGAATTGGAAATTGATGAGATACTCATCAATTGCAGAATGACTGAACAAATTGTGGCACATTATTGTTTTTGTTTTTGTTTTTAGGCAATTGGGGTTAAGTGTCTTGCCCAGAGTCACAAAGCGAGTGAGTGCCCAGTGTTTTGGTTCCAGGCACTATACTAGTTACACAGACACACCCTTAGAGATTTTGCATTCTAATAGACACATTTAAGTATATACAGAGTATTTACAAAATTGATACAATGTAGTTTGGGGAGACAGGTCATTAACCATTAGCAAGATCAGAAAAGGGTCCTAATGGAAAGTGGTCCTTTAGCATAAATGTGAAGTAAACCATTTCAAATTTTCCTAGGGGTGGAGGAGAGAATGTAATACAGAAAAGGAAGATAGTCAATACAAAGACAAAGCAATGAGTTCTTCTCTAAGAAGATGAAAAACTTATGCACAGTCATGATGTCCTCTAAGTAGTTCTTTGGTCTAAGTGCATATGGATATGAATCATTTCACATGTAAAGGTAGAATAGGTGTGATAAGAGTATGCTACAGTACTGGAACGAGTAACACGGAGTAATTTTTTTTTCATGGTAATCAATTTTCTAAGAAAAAAATAGTGTTAAATTTATTTTTTTCAATAAAATTTCTTGTATATTAGATTTTTTAAGTGAAAAGCATGAGGTAGAAAATAAAGTTAAAACTCATTTGACCTATGTAATCAACCACTCTATCTTATTTCCATTACCTTCCAAGAGACCTCCATTTTGTCTTCATTAAGATTTTCTGATCCACCTTCTGAGAATAGGGCCAAAATATGAGTAATGAGTAATAGATAACTACAGAAAATTTGGTTATTTTCTCTTATGTATTACCGATACTGTCTCATTATTTTGCTGTGTCACATCTAACAATCTCTAGAAGATCTGGCTTGTCATGATAGAGCTATTTTCTCCCACCTCTTCCATTTACGATGATCAGATTTGTAAGATTCCAATCACATATACACAGGGATATACACATTTATATACAAAACATGTTTATTCATGTGCATATGTATAAACATTCATGTATTGTACACATCAAATAGTCATATACATACATATGTATCTGCATATGCAAATACGTATTTTCATTAGTTGTAATTCTCCCCTCATCTAAGAATTCATAACTGCTATATTTTAAATCATTTTCATTGAAATCAAAGCCCCACTCTTAAACATTATCACGCAAAATTTTTCTTCCTATTCTGCTTTATACTTTCAATGGGCATCAGGTTTAAAAGAAAATACTAACTGTATACCTAAGATGTTCAGATTCTTGTAATGGTCTAATCCTGACAATTGTTAATCATTTTTCTTTTCTTTGTCTCCATTCAAATCAGTAATATTTCACGGTAACTATCAGTCTAGTGAATTTTGGAATGTTTTCTATCATGTTCCAAATACATACTCTGGAAAAACAACATACCTTATGTTGTTCATATCAAATTAAGTAGTGGCTACTTGGCATTCCTAAGAAAGGGTCACCAACCTTTCCAACCATTACTGTATGAACTCTCCTTGTGGCACCTATATATTTATATGATCATCTTTAGGATTTTGAGAAGTTGCTTCCTCCTTAGTGACTCCCCAGTCTTTTGGGAAACCCTACTTTGGAAAACTTTTAAATGTAATACATAGGTAAAAATGTTCAATTGTTCTTATCTCTTTCTTTTTTTGTACGTCACATTCTAAATTATAGAGATTTTTCTTTTAGTTTTTTTTTCCTTACAATCTCCTCCATAATTTCAGTGACAGCTTCACTCTCACAGATAATCTCAAGAGTAGGATGGTGTGCCTTTAGCTCTTTTTTCCTTTCCTTATAGTTAGGGGACTATATTATGCTTTGAGAATATATTGCTATTACTGTGCTAGCCAGCTATACAAGCTAAGAGTGCTCTATTCATTCACTGAAAAATTCCACTTCCCTTTTATGTTTGCTGATAGTGTGATATTTAGTTTATATGATCCTTATGCTAGGTTTTTATAAAATAAGATTTGATAAAAATGATCCCTAGGTTCCTTTCAAGATCCAAAATTATATAAGATTCCAAAACAATTATAAGAAATTTTGTTTTTAAAAAATTACTCTGGCCCAGAAACCAGAATTAAAATAAATTAGATTAAATTCAACATTATTAAATACCTACTATGGTCAGATCACTATGTATGTGCTGAAGCACATATACAATTAAATAATCCATGATCTTTGCTTTCATGGCAACTCAAATCAGGAGGAAGAGAATTTTTAAAAATTATAACAAAATAATATGTCATAAGCATTTAAGAGATGTTCAAATTGAGTGCGACATTGCAGGCAGAGCAAAGATCATTCTAAAATGGAAAGATTGCAAGAGATTTCATGAAGGAAGCCACATTTTAATTGGGCTTTAAATGATGAGTAAGAATGTAATAGGTGCCATTATCAAATAGCATTTAAAGTCAATTCATATAGGGACACAAATCTATCCAGTTTGCCTCACATAGAGGTTTTCAAAGTGTGTTTCATGGACCTTTGAGAGTGCTTCAGACTTGTAAGGGTAGGTCTACTAGGTTTAAAACATTTTCATAACAACAGTAAGATGTTAATTTATCTCTTAAAACAGTCTTCCCGTTTCCAATTATATATTTGTATAACATCAGATTTTGTTCATTTACTTCAACCAAACAATACATCATAACAGAATGAGTGCAGAAGCAGATAAAGGAATCCAGCACAATTTTAGTAAGCCAAAAGTAATTAGATTCATAAAAAAACCATAAAAGTTTTATTTTTCTATTATTTTTGTTTTTTAAAGTATATTTTCATAAATGTGTGTTGTTTTGTTAATATAAATGAGTTTATTAGTTTAAATGAATTAAATATTTCAAAAGCTCAATTTCTAAATTTATATTATAATTTTTACAGAGAAAGAAACTGAGGCAAAAGATGATTAAAGTGATTTTCCCAAGCCATATTGGTACTGAGCCAGAGAAATAGAAACTATTCTCAAGTCCTCTGACTATAGTTAGTACTCTTTCCAACATACAAGGTCTTTCTCAGATATTCATCCATAATTAAGTAAAATTTGCTATTCTTCCAAGTTAGAAAAAAAGGCTGTAGAAAAAATATTTCAGATTTTCTATACTTCATCACATTGAGTGCCTAGAGATTGATGTTTTCTGAGCCAATTAAAATAATTAGACTTTTTTTAAATCATAGAAATTCATTAGTCTAAAGTCACAGATAAAATGCAGTATTGCTTCTTGGAATGCCTATAAACATCAAAAAATACAATTCTTGTTTTAAACAGTTTTTGTAAAAATATTGTCACTCTAATTTCCTTCTGCAGTACAGATTGCACATAAAAAAACTTAATTCTGTTGATTGGTGAAATATAAAAAATCTTGTATTTATTTAAGGCTGTATAAATATTTTCACATTGATTTATTATTTGACTACCTATATGTAGGGCAGCTAGATGGCTCAGTGGATAGAGTATCAGGCCTAGAGTCAAGAAGTACACACACACCACACACACACACACACACATATACACATATATATTTACACATACACATGCATATACATACATGCATACACACAGATACACACACATGCCTACACATATATGCATATACATATATTTCACATTAATCTATAATATGCAAGATGATATATAGATATAATCATATATGTTAACATATTGCTTTCATATTTGATTGCTTTTATATCTATATCTTGAAGATGGACATACTAGGGGGTTTGAGATCATGAGAGTAAAATAGATTTATATTTGTACTCAATTTTTTTCCTTTGTAATCCTAATTTTTTTTAATTTTCTGAATTAAAAAATTATTCCACATACAGTTATATAAGTTCACTAAATATCCACAGAGGTCCATGATGCCAAAAAAAAAAAGTTAGGAACTCTTGTTATATATGACAGTACTAGATATGACCCTATATTTTATTGAAAAGCTTATACTGCCTATAAAGTTCATCACAGGTCCTCTCTCACTCACCCAGTGGGAATGTTTGCAGATTAAGGTAAAAGCACAAGGCTAATTCTCATATCTGGGATTGGTAGTGATGTCCTAGTTCGCAGGTAGGTGGAGTACCAAATCATTTGGAGATGAGATGGCTTTTGCTAATTAAATGCATCTGTGCCAATAATTGATGTGATATTAAGTGACTGATTGCGGAGGTCAGGCAGAGGAAGCAGTCTTGGAGAGAGGAAATGGAGGATGGGACATTTTAGTCTACTTATCTTTTGTTTAAAATTTTTTGCATCAATATTCCTTAGGAATAGTGGTCTTTAGTAATTCATTAGCAATAGTTTTCATTAGGAATAGCTTTCATTTTCTGTTTTAACTTTCTTAGTTCATGTATCAAGAACAAATCTGTCACAGAAGGAGTTTCTTAGAAACATCCTGCAATTACAGCTGAAGCCAGGAGTCAAGTAGTAATATCATCTAGAGTCTGGTATCCAATTTTCAAGTTTACTTATATTCAAAATAGAAATTTCCCCAGTAATAAGATTACCACTAACTGTCTACCCCTAAAACTCAATAAACAGTTCTGTATTTTTTGAAAGTAACCACTTAGATATCATAATTTTGGTACAGCTTTCTACTAAAGCTAAGAGCTTATAGGACAGCACTTAATTCACAAAGAAAAGAAATTCTCTCTCTCTCTCTCTCCTCTCTCTCTCTCTCTCTCTCTCTCTCTCTCTCTCTCTCCTCTCTCTCTCTCTCTCTCTCTGCTTTGGGGAAGCTTTGTGGATATACAAATTAGTCACCTAACATTGGAAACATAATCTAGTAAAACTTAACGAATGTTTTAATAGAACAAAGCCTTTCCTTCAGAGAAAATACCTTACTCAACATGAAGTTTATATGGGAGAAAAAATTTTGTTTAATGTAACTGATATGGAAAGCCCTTTATCCAGAAGTGTTAGTCTATTGAATATCTAAGAATCCATACAGCAGGGAAAAAATACCACTTTATTTTAGCCTTAATATTTATTTCCATTAAGAGAGACAGTGTTCAGAACTAGAAGAGTAATAGTTTTGCTGTGCACTTCCTGCTCAGCACACATCGGAAATACTGTGTTCCTTTCTATGTACCATATTTCTGGAAAGATGTGAAAATGGAGAATATCTGATGAAAGGCCTGGGTTTTGTGATCTATGTGGATGTTTTGAAGGAAAGGAAATGGATATTCTGAGGAAGAGAAGATTTAGGTGGAGTTTGATGGAAGTGTTAATGTTCTAAATGGTTATGTGGGAAAAAAGAAAATACTTCTACTAGTAGCAAGAGAGCAGAACTGGGGGGAAGTGAGTTGGTTTAAAAAATATCCCTTCCTTAAAATTAGAATTATCCAAAAGTGAATTGGGCTACTTCAAAATTCATTAGTTCCTTCTTACAATCAAAGACTGAGGGGAAAAAAACCTTTTAGGTATATTATAGAAAGGATTCTTAACCAGTATATGTTAAAGTAGATGGCCTCTAAGTTCTATTCTTACAGTGGGATTCTAAGAATTTTTAATATTATTCTGGTTGATACTTTATCAAACTATCTCTCCTTAATGGAACTCCACTCATTTCTCTAAACTGTTAACCAGAATAAATTAATCCTTTAGAATGGTAAATAAAAATACATTTTTTTAATCATACATTTCTGTGGTCATGTGATGAGCACAATTTTGAAAATTTATTTCTGTGTTTTTATGTTTGTTTGTGTTTTTTATTTAATGGAAACAGAGTTATTCTCATTCCCTTCATAGCCTCTCCTCTAACTCATTCCTTGAGCCCTTGAAATTTAGTTTCTAATCTCAATAATTTGAAACTTCTCTTCAGAGTTCTTTTAATTAAACAATTTAATGTCATTTCCTCACTTTTCATCTTTTATATCTCCAAAGTGTTTGATTGCCCTCTATTCTATGATTTTTCAATACATTTATATATCTTGGTTCTACTCTTCCATTTCTGGCCACTCCTTTCTAGCCATATTTGCTCCCTAACTATGGTTAGTCTAGAAACACTTTGTATTGAGTTATGTTCTTTTCTTTCTTCATATTCTCTCTTTCAGGAATTTCATAATTTCCCATAGCATCCAATATCTTTAAGCAAAAAGACTTCAGAATCTGAAGTTCCAAAGCTAAACTCCCTTCTGAATTTCATTCCCACTTCATCAACTAACAGTTTATCAGAGAAATTCAACTGGATGTTATGTAGGATTCTGAAATTTACCTTGTCCTAAACATAACTCATTTTTAAAAACCCAAAGCTTACTATTTTTCTTCATTTTGTTTCTTTAAAGAGTATCACTATCTTTTAATTCATCCAATTCAACAACAGAGGAATCTTCAATTCTTCACACTGCCTCACAACCTATATATAATCTTGTCAATTTCAACTTCAAAACATCTCTCACATCTGACTCCTTTCTACTAATAACACAACTACTCTATTACAGGTCCTTCTATCTTAACCAGACTTTCTTCAAGAATCTCCTAATTAATCTCCATGTCTCAAATTTTACTTTTTTCCCCAATTTGTCCTCAACATAGATACCAAGATAATCATGGGCTTGCTCAGTACAGTAGAACTATGCCAGATTTGGAGGCATATAGTTTGGGTTCCAATCCAAGTTCTGCCACACTACTATGTCATGTTGGTGAAATAACTTAAGCCAAAGAAATAACTGCAAGCCAACAATTTGGCTTCATTTTCCATATCTATACATAAGGGGGTTAACTCAATGATCTCTGAAGTCCCTTCCAGATCTAAATGTATCATTCATGATTTATGATGAAAATATTGTTATGCCATATTCTGGAAATGACACTACCCTGCTCAATAACCTCCAGTCTTATAACCTCATTAGTTCTGCATAAGGACCCAGTGAAATAGGTGCTGAAATAAAATGACTTATTCAGGGTCACAAAGCTAAAAAGTTTCTGAGGCAAGCTATTAACTCAGGTCATACTGTTTCCAAATCCAGTAGTACTCTCTCCTTCACACCACTTAGTTGTAAAAACAAAATTAAATTGTGAATATTACTTGGATTTGGAGTCATAAAGACACTATCAAGCTCTACTACTGGCATACAGCTATGTGACTTTGTGCAAGCCATTTAAACTTTCATTGTCCCAGTAATTCTCTAGGACTAAACAAATTGACTCAGCAGTCCCAGAAGAATCTGATGAGTTCACAAATTACTTGAAGAACATACTGTCTGTAAGCTTTATTTACTGACATCTGAGTAGCATCTGTCCATGAAGAGAAAAAACATTACAACTGG
Source organism: Phascolarctos cinereus (assembly GCF_003287225.1). Lineage (NCBI taxonomy): Eukaryota > Metazoa > Chordata > Mammalia > Diprotodontia > Phascolarctidae > Phascolarctos > Phascolarctos cinereus. The sequence continues at coordinate 532,322,437 of NW_027555847.1, read as the reverse complement.
GATTTTTTTGAGAAAACACAGTACTTGGTGCTGGTCAGTCATATTTTCAATCAAGTGTAACTGTTCATGTGACCTTATTTTAGGGTTGTCTTGGCAAAGATATTGGAATATTTTGTCATTTTCTTTTCCAGCTCATTTTATAGATGAGGAAACTGAGTCAAACAACTTTCACTGACTTGCCCAAAATCACACAGCTAGTAACTGTCTGACGGTAGATTCGACCTGGGGAAGATATGTCTTCTTGACTCCAGAATTGGTACTCTATCCACTTAACCACTTAGCTGCAGACAACTCCCAATTGGTTTTCAATGTTAGAGATCATCACAGGAAGAGAGTATGTCCATTTTTTTTTGTCTCATCCCAAGAGGAAAGATTTTAACAACAGTTCCCCACTTGAAGAGATGGCTCAAGCCAGGGCCCTGACATAGCTCTTTTAAAGCAAATGGGAGAAGATAAATAACCATCCATGTGGTCTGAGAAAGGAATTTGTGAATGGTATTTGTGATATTCAACTTCTTGTATAGAGAATGAAAAAAGATCATTATCTGTATTATAAGCACAGAAGACTGAGGGACCTGAGATGGCCTAGGGAGAAAGGGGAGAGAAAGATTAAATCTAAGAAAGTATCTCTGCATAAATTTCAAGAGAATGGAATCTACATTCAGAATGGCTCCTTCTTGATTTTGAGAGATTTGAGAAAAGGATATAGAGATTTCCTTGTCATCCTAGTACAGCCAATGGAGAAATCAGCATGCCTTTAGTAGTAGACACACACTAAATATCTCTTTTTCTTCTTTCCTACTCTGACTCTTTCTCTGTCTTTTTTCTCTTTTCCTTCCTTCTTTCATTCTTTTCTTCCTTCTTTTTCCTTCCTATCTTTCCCTCTTTCTGTCTTTCTTGTTTTTTTTTTTCTTTGAGGTTAGAGAGTAAACTTTTGATTCCTACTAAGTGATTGTTTGATAAAGAACATTTTATATGCCTGTGGTGTTCTTAAGTCTGCCAACACCACCTGGTAGCCCCTAGGTACTTTCTAAGATGCCCTACAAATCATGTATGTGAAAATATTAATCTATCAAACTTGATCCAAAATTCAAAGTAATTTCCTGATAGAAAATTAGCTATGAAGTTCTGCTTCTGGGAGCCAAGAATGGTGGAGTAAAAAGTAAGTCACTGTCACCTTCCCATATCAACCTCTGAAAGCCCAGAAAATATTACCCCCAGGAAAAACCCTAGAATAGCTGAACCAGAAGAAATATGCAGTCCAGTACCCAGGTAGCTTGAGGGATTAAAGGGAAATGCCCCTTTTGCCCGGGTGGAAGGGGAGCAGTACAGAACCAGAGGTGTCCCAGCAAGCTAGTGGAAAGCCCCACCTCAGCATACCAGGAGGAGGTCCTGAAGCCCAGGTGGTAGAGCAGGCAAACACCAACACCTGGACCTCCAAGTGTCTCAATGAGGGTGAGGGAACCAGTGGAAACCGGCTCAGAAAACCATCAGGTCCCTCAGCATTCTACAGCAGTCTTCCAGTGCCTCAGCAAAACTCTAGGAAGTGCTCCAAGAGGCCCCAGGCCGATAAACATCCTGTAACATCCATCTGAAAGGAGCTGAAGCAAGCAAAAGGAAAGGAAAAGCAGGGAACATCCAGGGGCCAGACTATCCAATCCTACCCCTAGAGTTCCAGTGTTGCTGATTCCAGGCCAACAAGAGGTAAACTGCCAGAACCCTACAGCCTTTAACTGCCAACATCAGAGGCCCAACCACAAAGCCAGTGACCAGGCCCAAGGCTCCCAACACAAGAAGCTTGGATCAGTGCCCTCTGCTCCCTACAAGGAGAGCTCAATTGCTTTAAAAGCCAGAAATAAGCAAACACCATGAGTAAAAAGAAACATACCATAGATTAATTTTATGAGAACAGTGAAGATCAAGGCAGAAATTCTGAAGGGGACAACATTGTGAATAAACCCACATCTTGAACCTCAAAAGGGAATATGAACTAATCTGAAGCCCAAAAAGCCTTCTTAGAAGAGCTCGAGAAGAATTTTAAAAGTCTAATGAGAGAAGTAGAAGAGTCCCTAAAAATACAATTGGCCAACTGGGGAAAAAAAAGTACACTGAAGAAAACAAGTCCCTGAAAAATACAATTGGCCAAATGGAGAAGGAGGTACAAAATCTTATAAAAGAAATAATTTCTTAAAAATTAGAACTGGACAAATGGAAGTTAATGACTCTATAAGAGAATAAGAATCAGTCAAATAGTAACAAAAAAATGAAAAGAAAAAACAGATGAAAACATAAAATATCTCATTGGTAAAACAACTGACCTGGAAAATTGATCCAGGAGAGACAATTTAAAAAAAAACTATTGGTCTACCCAAAAATCACAATGAAAAAAACAGCAAGGACAGTATCGTTCGGGAAATCATAAAGGAAAACTGCCCTGAGGTCCTAGAACCAGAGGGTAAAATATCCATAGAAAGAACCCACAAATCACCTCCCGAAAGAGATCCCCCCAAAGAGAGAGAGAGAGAGATCCCAAATTGAAAATGCCAAAGAATATAGTAGCCAAATTCCAAAATCACCAGGTCAAAGAGAAAATACTGCAAGCAGCCAGAAAGAAACAATTTAAATATCATGGTATTCCATAAGGCAAAGGAGCTTGGATTACAGTCAAGGATCAACTATCCAGTGAAAATACACATAATCTTTCAGGGAAGGAGACAGCTATTCAACAAAATAAGAGACTTCCAGACCTTCCTGATAAAAGGACCAGAGTTCAACAGAAAATTTGATCTTCAAATACAAGACTCAAGAGAGACATAAAAAGGTAAAAAGGACAAAAAGATACAATATGTTGTTAATAAGGGCAAACTGTTACATCCCGACAAGGGAAGATGACACTTGTAACTCTTGTGAACTGTATTGTTCTTATACCATGTTAAAGGGATATACATAAAGGGGGCAGATAAAAGTTGACTTTGATGTAATGATAAAAAAAAAATCTAATCCGCCATGTTGTGCAACGACTAATATTGACGAACTTAAACTTTCTCAGCAATACGAGGATCAAAGACATCTTCAAAGGCCTCATGATGGAAAATACTATCCACAGTGAAGAAAGAAGTATGGAGTTTGAATGCAGATGAAGCATACTATTTGCTACTTTTTTTTCTTCTATTTCATTGTTTCCTCTTTCTGGTGGTTTCTCCTATTGGTTCTAATTCTTCCTTACAACATCACTAATGTGGAAATATGTTTAATAGGAATGTATGTGTGTAGCCTATATCAGATTATGCATCATCTAGGGGAGGGAGGTAGAAAAGGAGGGGGAGAAAAAAATCAAAACTCAAAAGCTTATGGACGTGATTGTTGATAATTCAAAATAAATTAATAATTTTTTTTAAAATTAGTTATGTTAGGGAGGTAGTCATTTTTTTTTCAGTATAAAAGGAATATTATTTAATTTGGAGAAACTGGAACCAAGAAATTGGTTTCTTAATTTTATCACATGCAAAACTATTTTGACTGACTTACTAATCCAGGTCAAAAATTGATTTTTTTAAAATTATTTGACTGGCTTGACATAAATGATTGGATACAAGCGATTCAGATAAATATGAAATAAGCCTTCTGTATCCTGTCAAAGGACTTCCTATTAAGCTTCTAATATTAGGATAATTTCCTAACTAAGAATTAGAAAATCTAGAAAAAATAACAATGTTAAAGAAAATAGGTTCTGTAGACAATATTTATATTTTACATTATCAAATTTGACCAAAATGCTTGAATTTTGAATTTTTTGTTAGAAAAATAGTATAGTGCTGTAATTAACAAAACTTCCAGAAGAATAGTTTTAGAATTGATAATGTATTAGTTGAGCTCCCTACATTTAATGTGCATCTGAGTAAAATGAAATGCTTGCTCTCTATGAGATAGAAACAGGACCTGTAATTTCAATGATATTCAATGAAATAATGGCTAAGGAAACATTCTCAATAAACCTTGTCTGCAATTTATAATCATGGTAAGTACCTAGCATTATGATAGTTTGTGTGTCTATTTCAGAATCTCATAACTAGCATGTGTCAAGAGTTTCAGCTTAACCCAGTTCTTTGTGGCTTGGTGGCAAGCACTCTCTCCACAATCACATGCAACCTTGCCAAATACAATATACGTTAAATGTAACAATGTTGTATAGAAGAATGTATGAATGTGATTGCACAAGCATTTGTAGATACTCTGGTTTAGGCCCTCAATATTAAAGAACACGCATTATAGGCATGTTAGGATATAAGATAGACTGTGGATGCATAATAGAATTCATTGACTTTTAATGCTGCTATGACTGCCATGTTGTGTTTTTTTTTTCAGCTCAACTCATTTCATGATAATATTTTATTGGATGAAAAAAAAATAATTTTGAAAACTGAGTGAACCACATGGATTTCTGGAATATTTTATTTTGCTTTTGATGTATACCTTCTCCTGCTGGATTTTTCTCTTGTGACTAAATGTATCCATAATAGAATATGCTCTTGAGACAAGTCTAACAAGTAAGATATAATGATTGCCTGACATTAAATAAATGCTTTAGTGGAAAAAGTAAAGGTCTTTTCTTTCACAAGAAAGACAAATTTCCTGCATGTACAAGTTCATGCACTGACAACATGGAAATATTCCTACAACAGTCCTACCATTTAAATAATAAATATAATAACAATATATACTTTGGGAAAAAAAGGGATCTGTTTCAAAATCTGCCTTTGTTTTCAAGGATATTGTGATACTCATAATTTTATTTTATCACGGGTATGTTCATTTTAATTGTTTCATTAAATGATATATACATATACATATGTGTATATATATAATATATATATATACACACATATTTGCAAAGTTAAAGCCCTACATTTAAGTTAACCATTATTTTTATTTTCTAGCATTCATTCCATCATTATTTCTTAAAGTTCTATGACATGCAGAGCATTATGCTAGAAATTGCTTGCCATGTCAAATTTACTTAAGTCATGGCTACCATACTCATAGTGTTTGGATTGTAGTAAGGTGGATAACACAAAAACTCTTAATATTGATAGATAATTTTCACAATAAAAGAATTATGGAGGTGCACAATAAAATCTTCTTCCCTATTAGGAAAATTGTCACTGTGAAGAAGATAGCCCGGAAAGACTTCATGGAGGTCACATTTAAGCTGGACATGAAGGGGAAGAGTAATCATAGTAAAGAAATACTTGTTTTTATCAACACAGTGCTTACACAATGAATTGATTGGTATAATTCATTCAAATATCTATTTCATTAACTGAATCTCATCAAATTATTCAATACAATATTCCTTTCTGAATAGGAAGACCAAATGGACAACTCCAGACTTATTGCTTTTGGTGTAAGTCTCGTCTAGTCCTAGATGATATAAGGTGAGTCAAAAGCTATACCAAAAGTAAGTGATCATTATAGTACCTTTTTCAGGTGACCTGTTTTTAGACAGAGTTACTTAGTGGTAAGAGCACTAGTAAAGGATTTAGAAGACCTGGGTTTTAGTATTACTTCTAGTACTTACAGAGGCAATGTGGAATAGTGGATAGAAAGCTTACCTTAAAGGCAGGATAGACCTGGATTTAAATCCAATCTCTGACATATATATGAAGTCCAGAACTAACTTGTTTGGTGGTTTCAGTATGCTCTATATTTAGTACAGTGATGGCATATACTAAATAGTTAATAAATACTTTTTTGTCATCCATTCACTTTTATTTATTCCAATGACCTTCTACATATATGTCAAAAGAACCTCCTGATAGCTGACCATACCATCCACCTGCTTAAAAATTCACTAACCATTAAATATGTTGTCCCTAAAGTTAATAAAGACTCAAAAACTTGGCATTTAAAACACTTCCCAAGCTGGACCCAGTTATGTCTTAGAGACACATTTTACTTTTGTTTCTTCTTAACTGGACTATTTACTCTTCCCAAAGTTAAACATTTGTTATTACCCTTTTATAGTCTTTCATAGGTTGTCTCAGATGCCTGGACTACATTCCTTCCTCTCTTTTGGACTTACCAGTCTTAGTTTCCTTCAAAGTCCACATCAAGTATTACTTCTCAAACACCTTTATTGGTAGTACTTCCTAAAATTATTCTATATTGATGTGTGTTTTTTGCATATTATGTGACTCCTGTAGAAGACAAGTATCTGTGGGGTGGGAATCGTGTTTTTGTTTTGTTTTTATTTGTTTACTCTGCTTCGCATACTTCTCCTAAGTCTAGTATACTGCTTTGTTACTTTGGGCACTTATTGAATTATTCCAGTCCTCTGAAACTAATATGTCCTCTTCTTTAGAGTAACAGTTTTCAGGTCTTTTATGATCCTGGTTGTGGCTTCTTGATATTTGGGCTTTTTTTTTGTCTTTTAATCATATTTTTTTTCCTTTCATCTGGTAACTGTATACTTCAGTTATAGAAATTTTCATTTGGGAACATCTTTCACAATGTAAACATTGTATTGTTTTTCTTTTAACTGGTCTTTAGATCTAATAGATTTGGGAAATTTTTATTTGCATTTTTTTTTATGTTTAAAGCTTTACAATAGTCTAAAGTCCAGTGATTCTTAGATTGTCACTCCTCCTTGACCTGCTTTACAGGCAAATTGTTTATCAGTGTTACCTAACTTTTTTTTCTTCCTTTCTTCCTCCCTCCACTTATCTTTCTTCCTTTTCTTTCTTTCTTTTCTTCTTTCCTTTTTTCTTTCTTTTATTTTTATTATATTCTAGTATTTGTCATTTTTAAAAAATGTATCAATGACCTCTGTGGGGCAGATCAAATTAATTTACAAGGAGTCTCTTAAGTGATTGTTTTTCTACCTTGTCTTCTAAACTGTATATTCTCCTTGCCACTTTTCTTGAGAATTCTTATTTCATTTATGTGACCACGTTTAAAAACTTTTGCTTCATTTCTTCTGTGAATTTAGCATGTGACAAATCTGTAATTTTTTTGTCAGTTTTTTATACATTAGGTGGAGTTATTTCCTTTTTTTTGTCTTGAACATCCCTCACATTATCATATTTTTATCATATTTTTTTTCTTATTTATGCATTTTTTCACTTTACTTCTTGAGTTGAGACTGGGTTGGAGTCAAGGTGTGTTTACTTCTGGAAGCTATTGTATTCTTTGTTATTAATCTATAAAATTTTCAATCTGGGTAAGGAGTATTTTAAAGAAGAGGAGGCATTACTTTCAGAGGACTGGAATAATTCATTAAGTGACTAAAGGGGGTATACAATTATGCTAAACATAGGAAAATATGCAAACCAGAATAAACAAACAAAACAAAACAAAAATACAATTCTCACCCCAAAGTAAAGATGTTCTACTACATCAAGTTTGGGTGGCCAGATCCCTGTGGTGATGGTGCAAGTGATGAACATGAACTTCCTAGTTGTTACAATGTGGGGACCTCCATTAAAGTTAATATGCATTGTGGCCTGTGCTAGAAGAATCTGATATAAAGAACACATAGATCATTTCTATTTCTGTAAAAATTCCACCAAGGTTCATGATGCCTGTCCACGGTTTGACTAGATGCTGTTCCAGGCTCCAGTTTACCTACTTTATGACAGGTTCAGACTTCAATTTTTCCAAATTTACCTCTGGTTCTTAATGGAAGATTACCATTCAATGCATTCCTAACTCCTGTTTTTCTTGCTTGTTTACTTCTTTAGCATAAAAACACTTCTATGTGTGTCTGCTATGGATCTGAGCTAAACAAAAGCATTATACAATTTATATTGTTTCCCTTAAATTTCATGATCATTCCTTTCACTGTGCCTATTTAAAAAAAAATTAAGTAGTTTTAGGAAAGATGGACTGTTCTGTGTTCACTCTGACATCTAAAGAAGACTCTAAATTAGTGGACTTTTTTGAAATCATAAATTTATTCAATTTAATTAACTGCCAGCTGGTAGTAAGGTCCTGCTATGTACTACAGAATATGTCTTTGAAATCAACATAATCTCTCACATGGAGCTTAACATGCTTCAGAGGAGAAAAGAAAAGTGCACACATAGAATAGGACTGCTTTACAATAGACCTACAATTAACTAAAACAGAAACTATAATATAATAAGTGAAACAAGAAGTACACTGTGGATTCATGAAAATTGTTAGTATTTCCAGTTAGAAGGTTATGGCATGATATGTGTGTGTCTGTGTGTATGTGTGTGTATACACACACACATACATACATATGCATGTATACATATATGCATATATATATGTGTGTATACACACACACACACACACACACACACATATATATAATAATATAGTTGGAAATTAGTACATGATTTGTTTTACTAATACAAATCAATAACGAGCAGAGCAGCTATGTGGCACAGTAGATAAGCACCAGCTCTGGAGTCAGGGTACTTGAGTTCAAATCCAGCCTCAGATACATATTACTTCCTAGCTGTGTGAATCTGGGCAAGTTATTTAACCACAAATGACTCACTAAAAAAAAAAATTAAAAGTCACTTACCAAAGAATAGGCTCAGTTTATCTGGGTTGTAATTCTACTTACTGGCTGGATTCATTATATCTTAAAATTTATTTTACATTTCATAGACAATAGTAATGGTGGGTGAAATTCTTTTCAATTAGATGAAAAGGAACAAAATGACTATGGAACTTAAGGGGAAATACTTAAATAATTAGATTATTTAAAATGGAGAAAATGTCAGTATTATCTGAAATAAAGAATTTAAGAATACGTTTATTATTTTCCTCATTCTCATAAAGTTTTTATGACAAAAATAAATCAGACTGCTTTATGGATTGTATGTAAATACACTTGAAAACATGTAGTCAAAGGTCATATAACAACCATTAAGGCACTGTTTGTAACATTTTTTTTATCTTTCCATTTCTTGGATAGGACAAGAATCTTAGGAATTAAAGGGAAATGTGTTTCCTTAAGGGCATGAAGGCAGGGAGGAAGGTAGAATGGTAAAAAGGAAGGAGAATAGGAAGGAAGAGTGGGACGGAGAAAGGATGGGAGGAAGGAAGATGGGAGGAAGGAAGATGGGAGGAAATAATGAAGGCAGAGGAGGAGAAAGGAAGAATTGAAGGTAAGTGAGAAGGTAGGTATAAGAAAGGAAGGGAGGGAGGAAAGTAAAGAAGGTAGGAAGAAAGTAATGAAAGTGGGAAAGAATTAAAGAAGGTAAGAAAGTAGAGAAGGAAGAAAGGTAGAAAAGAAGAAAATAGGGTATGAACAATGGTTAGTAGGTAGGCAGGAAACAAAGGAGGAAGGAATAAAGGGAAAGAGGAAAGTAGGAATGAAGAAAGGTAGAAAAGAAAAAAAAGGACAGAGGAAGGAAAGAAAAAAAGAAGAGAAGACAGAAAGGAGATAAGAGAGGAAAGAAGGGAGAAAAGGGCTTAAAAAAGGATAGTGCATAGATGAAGGCCTAGAGGGTAAAGTGTCACTGAGGGTGGCAGAGAAAGAGCAGTTTGTATAATACACCAATAAAGAGAATTAAAAACTACTGAAGCCAAGAAAGGAAAGTGTGTTTAGATAGGAGCAGATGGTCATCAGTACCTAAAACATTCAAGAAACCAAGGATAATTAGAACTGAAAAAAGGTTTAACAGTTAGGAAGTTAGGAGATTATCAGCGACAACTGAGAGAGCTGTTTCTACAGTGTAGTGTTCTATAAAAGTTACAAAGAGTTGACAGTGAGGAAGGCATTGAAAATACATACCTTTTTTTTTCCCCCAAGACATTTAACAATGAATGGGGGGGAGAGATGTATAAAAATGGATGGATTAAAGATGAAGGTAAAAGAAATGCTTAAAAAACATATATCCATATATCTATATATCTATATAGATATATAGATATATACACACACATATACATATATATGTATACACACATATATACATATATACACATACACATACATATACAGACATACATACATACATACATACATATTACGTGAAGGATAAAGTCAAAGGAAATTCAAGATGTGTAACTATTAGAGCAAGTCCCTGGAAGAATTAAAAAAAAGTTATGTCATTAGTATTTGAATAAAAGGGTTAGCTCTTGGGAACATTAATGCACCTTCTGTTGCAACCTGAGGGGAGAAGCATTGTATAAGTGGCAATACTGAGAAATGTGAAAGAATGAAGAGGCATTGGATAAGGGAAATCTTTTCTGTTCCTTTCCCAGTCTTAAAACACTATTAATATTTTGCATACATATCCTTTGTCATGTTATACCTCTAAATTGTAATAATATCATCAGTTCACTTTTGTGTATATTTATACTTTTCTCATCTATCACCTATACTATGAGCATTTATTTACAGATTTTGGTGACCCTGAATGTGATTTTTGTCTCTTCCCAACCCCTATCAAAGGCTGTGCCCTCATCTTAGTATTAGGATCATACAAATGTCTAGTCTTCCTTTATCCATACTGACGATAATTTTATTTACTCTCTCTTACTGACTCTATAAATTCTCCGCCTTTATCTTTCCAAAAAAGCATATTGGCCCCTTGAGGATTTCTAAGAATAAAAACTAACATTTTCTATTGTAGAAACAACTTATTTAACTGAGGTTTTAGCTAGAAACAAAAGTCACTTTCATTTTCACTGATGTGGCCATTCAAGTGAATTTTTTAAGACAGTTAATTTCATTCAAAAGCAGTAGCATTAAACACTTTGACATGAAATTCAAAACTATGTCTAATATGAGTAGAAAATAATATAATAAAAAGTCAATTTTAAATGTAGTCCTTACAAAATCCATCCCACTGAGATAAGTGGGAAAATTACTAATAGGTGGGGATGGTATCATTGCATCACATATATCTGATGAGATATGATATCCAAGATATTTAGAGAATAAACAAGACTATGTAAGAAAAAGAGATGTTCCTCCCAATTAATAAATGACCAAATGGCATGAACAGTTCTCAAAAAATTAATTGCAAACTACTAACAGTCATATGAAAAATGGAACTGAGTGATTAGTTGTAAGAGTGATGCAAATCACACAACTCTAATGTTTTACCTCATTCTTAGAAAAGTAGTAAAAATGGGGAAAAAAATAAGAAAATAGTGAATGTTGGAGAGGCCATGGGAAGATATACACATAGTAAAATACTATGTATGTAGAGCTATGAATTAATCCAATGATTCTGGAAAACAATTTGAAATTGCACTAAAAATAAATAAACAAATGAACTGCCTATACTATTTGACCATGAGACAACATTTCTAGGAAAGATCTTATATATACCAAAGATATCTATAGAGGTAATTTTTGTATAAGCAAAAAATTAGAAATAAAGTAGTTGACCATTGCATGGAAGGTTGATGAAATGTGATGCATGAATATGATGAACTATTACAGAAATATGAGAAATAACAAATATGAAGAATTTTTTTTAAAACAATGAAGATACATAAACATATGCAGAGTGAAAGAAGCAGAAGTAGTAAAGTGATTTACACATTTATTATAGATACAAAAGGAAAGAACAACAAAGCAAAATGACATTGTGCAAGGAACTAAGTGCACTTAAGCTTAGTTAGGGGAAGATGCAGTAGATATAGCTCCAGACCTGGAATCAGGAAGATTCATCTTCCTAAGTTTAAATCTGTTCTTCAGTCCTTATTAGCTGTGTGACCCTGATCAAATCACTTAACCCTGTTTGCCTTAGTTTCCTCATCTGTAAAATGAACTGAAGAAAGAAATGGTGAACAACTCCAGTATCTTTGCCAAAACCCAAATGGGGTCATGGAGAGTCACACACAACTGAAAAAATGAATCAAAAACAACAAAAAACTTGGCTGTAGTAAGTGTTCTGAGTATGGATCTATCCACTGTACCATCTAGCTGCCCTCCACATTTACATGTCTCAATTGCCTTGTTGAACATTTTTGTTCTCTCCTTCCCAGTATGCTGGACCTGGAATCAGGAAGATCTGAGTCAAATCCAGGTTTTAACATTTGCTAGCTGTGTTATCCTGTGCACATCACTGAACCTTTGTTTTTGCTTTGTTTTGTTTTGTTTTTTTCTGTTTCACCAGTTTTAAAATGGGAATAATAATAGCATCTACCTCACAAAGTTTTTCTGAGGAACAAATAACAAAATATTTGTAAAAGCACTTAATACAGTGCTTGGTATATAAAAGGTGCTATATAAATGCTTGTTCCCCCACCTCATTCCTCTAAAGATAAATCTCTTTAGAAAGAAAGGAACAAATTAATAACTAAATGTTTATTCCATCTTTTTGTCCCCCCAACCACTTCAATTACTGATTTAATTTGCTTAGTAGCCCACCTACACAACAATGCATAATTTTTTTTCTGTCCTTAACATATAAAACCAATGTCATAGAATCACATTTCTGTAATTTAAAGGGACCTGAAAGATCACCTGATGAAACCTTCTCATTTTACATATGAGGAAACTGAAAACCAAGCAGATTAATTGGGTCATGCAAGTAGCCATGTCAAAAACTAGATTTAAATCCAGATCTTCTAACTTCACAACTAATATTTTACACATGCTACCATTTTACCACAATCAGAAACTGAATACTTTGTCCCGTTGATCCACTCTCCATGCTATTATTACACTCTGATAGAGAGAATTTAGAACAAGCATGGCATTCTGACACACTCCTGAGAAGCAGGTCAATGCTCATCAGAGCAGAAACCTTGGGAAAAGAGAATTCCTGGAAAAAAAAAAGTTGTATCTTTCCACAATTTCCCCTCTCAATCTCAGTATATTTAAAGTACAGTATATTTACAAATACAGTTACTGTTTCATTAGCCCAAAGTTTCCAATAAGATACTTTTTTTTTCCTCAACCAAAAAGAGTCCGGAGGTTGATTATTGATAACTGTAAAAATAAAGTTAACCAGAGAGCTTAACCTCAATTTAAATGTTAAGAACTTTCTGATTTTGGATCTTTGAGTGGTTGTGACTAAATTCTAACTCTTCATCATTATTTTTCTTTTTTAATTAATTTATTTAATTTTAGCTTTCAACGTTCACTTCCACAAGATTTTGAGATTCCAAATTTTCTCCCCATCTCATCCTTCCCCCACCCCAAGATGTCATGCATTCTGAATACCCCTTCCCCAAATTTGCCCTCCCTTCTATTTCTCCCCTCCCCCTTTTCTGATCCCCTTCCCCTTCAATTTTTCCGTAGGACAGCATAGATTTCTATAACCCATTTCCTGCATATCATACTTCCTAGTTGCATGTGAAAACAACTTATTTTTTTACATTTGTTTTTAAAACTTTGGGTTCCAAATTTTCTCCCTTCCTCCCTCTCCACCCACCCTCATTGAGAAGGCAAGCAACTTGATACAGGTTATACATGTGTAGTCAGACAAAACACTTTCATAGTAGTCATACGGTGAAAAACTGTATTTCCCTTAATCTTATCACGCCCCCCACTTATCCTATTCTCTCTTTCGAGCTTGTCACTCTTTAGAAGTGTTTGTTTCTGATTACCCCCTCCCCCAATCTGTCCTCCCCTCTATCATCCTCCCTGATCTCTTGTCCCTTTCCCCCCCACCAATTTTCCTGTAAGGTAAGATAGATTTCCATACCCAATTGATTCCTTAAGCCAAATTCAATGAGAATAAGATTCATTCATTCTCTCTCATCTTCTCCCAATTCTCCTCTAATATAAAAACCTTTTCTTGTCTGTTTTATGTGAGATAATTTACCCTCTTCTACCTCTCCCTTTTTCCTTCTCCCAGTATAATCCTCTCTCACCCCTTAATTTTATTTTCCAGATATCACCCCTTCATCTTCAACTCACTCTGTGCAATCTCTCTCTCTCTCTCTCTCTCTCTCTCTCTCTCTCTCTCTCTCTCTCTCTCTCTCTCTCTCTCTTTCTCTCTCTATCTATCTACATACATAGAGGTTTTTTTCCCCCTCCAACCACCCTAATACTCACAAAAGTCTCAGGAGTAACAAATATCATCTTTCCATGCAGGAGTGTAAACAGTTCAATCTTAATAAGTACCTTATGATTTCTCTTTCCCATTTACCTCTTCATGTTTCTCTTGAGTCTTGCATCTGAAAGTCAAATTTTCTATTCAGCTCTGGTCTTTTCATCAACAACGCTTGAAAGTCCTCTATTTCACTGAATTCTCATTTGATCCCCTGAAGGATTATACTCAGTTTGGCTAGGCAGGTGATTCTAGGTTGTAAACCTATCTTCTTTGTCCTTTGTGATTTTATATTCCAAGCCCCGAAGTCCATTAAGGGAGAAGCTGCTAAATCTTGTGTTATCTTGATTGTGTTTCCACAGTACTTGAATTGTTTCTTTCTGGCTGCTTGTAATATTTTCTCCTTGACCTGGGAACTCTGGATTTTGCCTACAATATTCCTGGGAGTTTTCCTTTGGGGATCTATTTTAGGAGGTGATTCTTTCCATTTCTATTTTGCCCTTTGGTTCTAAAATATCAGGGCAGTTTTCCTTTATGATTTCTTCAAAGAGGATGTCTATGCTCTTTTTTTTTATCGTGGCTTTCAGGTAGTCCAATAATTTTTAAATTCTCTTTCCTGGATCTATTTTCCAGGTCAGTTGTTTTTCCAATGAGATATTTCACATTGCTTTCTATTATTTCATTCTTCTGGTTTTGTTTTACAATGCCTTAATTTCTCAAAAAGTCAATAGCTTCTAATCACTCAATTCTAATTTTTAAGGAAGTATTTTCTTCAGTAAGCTTTTGGACTTCCTTTTCCACTTGGCCAATTTTGCTTTTTAAGACATTTTTCTCCTCATTGGCTCTTTGGACCTCTTCTGTCATTTGAGTTAGGCTATGTTTTAAGGTGTTATTTTCTTCAGCATTTTTTTTTAATTTCCCTTAGCAAGTCATTGACTTGTTTTTCATGATTTTCTTGCAGCACTCTCATTTCTCTTCCCAGTTTTTCCCCTACCTGTCTTACTTGCTTCTCAAAATCCTTTTTGTGCTCTTCCATGGCCTGGGACTAATTCATATTTTTCTTTGAGGCTTTAGATGTAGGAACTTTGGCTTTGTTGTGTTTTTCTGGTTGTATGCTTGATCTTCTTTGTTACCAAAGAAAGATTCTATGGTCTGACTTATTTTTTCCAGGTTTGCTCATTATCTCAGCCAGTTACTTGAGTTTTAAACTCTTTGTTAAGGTAAGGGTCTGCTTCCAGTGGGGAGAATGTACTGTCCCAAGCTTCATAGGTTTTATGCAACTGTTTTTAGAGATACTTCTAGGGACCTGTAAATTTTCAGTTCTTCCAAGGTGCTATGATAAGAGGTGAGGTATTTACTCCTTTCCTGGACTATGCTCTGGTCTGTGAGTGACCACAAGCACTGTTTTCTGCCTTGGAACTGTGAGTAGGATTTTCTCTTCTCCACCACCACAAGCTCCACTGCACCAGCACTCCTCCTCACCCTAGTACTGCTACTGAGGACTGTGACCCAGATCCATGCACAGGCAAAGCAAAAGAATCCTGCACTAGCAAAGTAATCCCTGCAATCCCCCTCAGATCAACCACTTGATTCCCGCTCAGTCTGTGGACTGAGAGCTCCAGGAGAAGCCATTGCCACAGGGCCATGCTAGGGGACTGGGGATGGGACTGAGCTTCTCTCTCACCACAATCACAGACTTTTCCTACTAACCTTCTAAGATGTTTTTGGCATTCATGGTTTCAGAAGTCTGGAAATCACCGCACATACCTGTGATTCAGTATTCTGAGTGTTGCTCCTGGTTTTCTACCTGGGTAGGTGATTCTTGGTTGTAATCCTAACTCTTTTGCCCTCTGGAATTTTATATTCCAAGCAGTGTGTTCCGTTAATGTAGAAACTGCTAAATCTAGTGTTATCCTGATTGTGTTCCCACAATATTTGAATTGTTTCTTTCTGGCTGCTTGTAATATTTTCTCCTTGGCCTGGGAACTCTGTAACTTGGCTACAATATTCCTAGGAGTTTTCCTTTGAGGATCTCTTTCAGGAAGTGATCTGTGGAGTCTCTCCATTTCTATTTTGCCCTCTAGCTCTAAACTATCAGGGCAGTTTTCCTTGATAATTTCTTGAAAGATGATGTCTAGGCTCTTTTTTTTTTTTGATCATGGCTTACAGATAGTCCAATAATTTTTAAATTCTCTATCTTGGATCTATTTTCCAGGTCAGTTGTTTTTCCAATGAGATACTTCACATAGTTTTCTTTTTTTTTTCATTCTTTTGAATTTGTTTTAGAGTGTCTTGATTTCTCATAAAGTCACTAGCTTCCAGTTGCTCCATTCTAATTTTTAAGGAAGTATTTTCCTCAGTAAGCTTTTTGGATTTCCTTTTCCATTTGGCCAATTTTGCTTTTTAAGACATTCTTTTCATTGGCTTCTGCTATTTGAGTGTAAGCTGTGTTTTAAGGTTTTATTTTCTTCAGCATTTTTTTTTTCGGATCTCCTTTAGCAAGCTGTTGACTTGTTTTTCATGATTTTCTTGCATCATTTTCATTTCTTTTTCCATTTTTTCCCCTACTTCTCTTACTTGCTTCTCAAAATCTTTTTTGAGCTGTTCCATGGCCTGGAACCAATTCATATTTTTTCTTGGAGGATTTAGATTAGGACCTTTGACTTTGTTGTCTTCTTCTGGTTGTATGTTTTGATCTTCTTTGTCACCAAAGTAGGATTCTACGATCTGGATATTTTTGTGCTGCTTGCTCATGATCCCAGCCAATTATTTGAGTTATAAACTCATTGTTAAGGTAAGGGTCTGCTTCCAGTGTGGAGAATGTAATGTCCCAAGCTTCAGGGGGTTTGTGCAGCTGTTTTCAGAGATACTTCTAGGGACCTGTAAATTTTCAGTTCTTCTAAGGTGCTATGATCAAGGGTGAAGTGTTTACTCCTTTCCTGGCCTGTGTTGTGGTCTATGAGTGACCACAAGCACTCTTTTCTGTCTTGGAACTGTGAGAAAGATTCTCTCTCCACAGCCACTACAAGTTCCACCAAGCCAGTGCTTCTCCTTGCCCCAGGACTGCCACCCAGAACAGTGACCCAGATCCAAGCATGGGCAAAGCAAGAGAATCCTACACCAGCAGAGAAATCCTTACAATCCCCCTCTGATCAGCCACTCAATTCCACCTCAGTCTGTGGGCTGGAAGCTCTAGAGGCAGCCACCACCCTGGTGCTACACTTGGGGACTCAGATTGGGACCTCGTACTTCTCTCTCACTGCAGACACAGACTTTTCTTACTGACCTTCTAAATTGTCTTTGGCGTTCATGGATTGAGAGGTCTGGAAATTGCCACAGCTGCCTCTTGTTCAGGCCTCTGAGGCTTGCTCCAAATTTGCTGATGCCTGCGCGCCCATGTCAAACTGTGTTCCTCTACCAGCCTGGCACAATATACCTTTCATTCAACCATCAAGGTTGTCTTGGGCTGGAAATTTGTTTCACTCCATTTTTTTGTGGATTCTGCTACTTTATAATTTGTTTAGAGTCATTTTTTACAGGTGTTTGGAGGGGTTTGTGGGAGACCTCAAGCAAGTCACTGCTTTTACTCCTTGGCTCCAATAACAAAGAATATTATCTTCTAATGCAAGGAATTTTTTGCTTTGATAAACAGAGTTGTTTGCCCTGTAATGAATATGGATCTGTTTATTTTTTTTCCACCACACATAATCAGGACTGTGTGTTTAGAAATATCTCTTTGTGAGCTGCTAAGAAACTTGAAGAAATGAAAGAGTTGGGAAAGGCAGTTTTGGTAATAGTCCAGGTAAGGCATGGTTTGGGACTGAACTAGACTGGTGACCATGAGAGTGGACAGACAGAAGAGGACACATTAAAAAAGGGATCCCTTTTGTCTTTTAATTTTTCCAGTTCTCTCACCCCCTTTTGTCTATGTACATGGAAGAAAATTATTTTCTAAGAGATTTTAGTGGTCTTGAAACGTTCTCATTCTTACACCATAATATTCTGAGGAATAAAGGTAAAAACTAAAAATGAATCATTGAAGCTACACCATTATGGGTCTAAATAAAGAGAGCAAAGAAATTGGTAAGTAGATAGAAAGATAAACAGTTTAAGTTTATGATTAAGTTTATTATCTGATCTGTAACCTTGTAGAGGGGAAGATTCTTATGGCACTACTACAGCGATGAAACCTATGCCATATTCTCCACCCTTTGGGTAATTTCTTGGCTTTTATGACACTGCTTTCTCTTGATTCTCCTCACAATATACTTTGCTAGTTCTTCTTCCTTGTTACATTCCTGAACTGTGGCTTTCCCGCAACGTTCTAACCTAAGTCCTCTTTTCTTTCTTTTCTACATTATCTATTAATACCCATTCTCCTTATATTACTCCCTTCCTGAATACATTTCTACAGATCTAACAGAATGATTTTCCTAAAACGTGGTTTTGATCATGTCATTCCCCTACTCCTTTGGTTTTTTCTTCATTTTTGTATTTAAGTGAGGCAGAGTTGCACAAAGTTGTCAGCCTCACTGTCTTTTCCTGAGTCACCGAAGTCCAGTGGCAGGATAAAAGTCAAGATGATGGAAAGTGACATGAGATACAATAGGTGACCTTGACAACTTCTATGTCTGACCAAGTTCTAAAGCTCCACAGCATTTGTTTTAGCCACCTTCATCATTGTTGGGACAAATTATTCTCAGCTGTCCATTCTGCCAAGGGAAGTCTTCAAATGCTTGGGATAGACATCCTTCTAACTCACTGGACAGGTTTGAGGTTTTTTGGTTACCCTCAACCACATTTACCCTATCTGCTGAGATGTTTTGCCAGGATGTGGCTGCCAGGCATGCTACAGTTTTGGGAGCCACAGGTGACAGTTGGGTAAATCTGGTGGACACCAAAGGTGACTGAGCAGACCTGAAAATGGCTCAGCAAGTACCCACATCATAGGTGCTAGCTCTCCTGAACACCTTATATACTCCCCCCCAATAATATCTAAATGGTTCCTATTGCCTCTTGAATTTGAGATTGTCTGTTGAGCTTTTAAGCTTTTAACCCCTTCACAACCTAGCTGAAATCTACTTCTCCTCTTCTTGCGTTCCATATTTAAAACAAACTGATCTTCTTGCTATTCCTTACACTTGAAATTGCATTTCCTGTTTTCATTCTTTTTACTGGCTGGCTCTTATTCCAAGAAAGAACTCCTAAATGACCCCTGTTCCTTAGAATCCCATTTCCTTAAAAATTCTGCTGAAGTAACACCTTCTACTGGAAGTCCTTCTGGATCTCCTTAGCCACTCAATTCTCCCCATATTTACTTTGTATTTATTTTTATAGATGTAAACAGATACATGTTGCTTTATCTGAAGGAATATAAACCCCTTGAGGGTAAGGATATTTTATCTGTTATCTCTACTACGTAATGAAGCACCTTTGAAAAAGCACAGATAAACCTGACTGAGAGAAATAGAGGTTAGATATATGGAATTCCACTGATTTTGTGTTCTTGCTCTAAATCTAAATATTATTTTGTTGGATGTTGTTATTGTTATTTTGGTTAATTAATGTTCTGCTTTAGGAAATTAGTATCATATTCCCTACTGGCCACATTCACTACATAAATAACTCAAGGGGAAATAAATGCAGATGATTTAAAGAAAAGTCTGTCATACTTTTGAAGCGTTTTGGGATATTTTCAATGCAAATCATTTTAAACACACCAAATAAATTTTCCATGCTTAGATTAGATTGCACAATCCAATTAGTCAGGTTTAGTCAGCTTTGTCCATGCTACACTTTTTCCATATTAAATATTTTAGGGAAACAATTATGTACATGTACACACACATAACTTAGTAGGATGAAAAATAAACAATTTTCCCCTATCCTATTTGGGAAACCCAGAAACATCTATGAAACTCTTCTGCCTTGTGATTTAAGGTGAAAACATATTAAAATTACTTTTTTTTTCAATTCAAACCAACAAAAAATTCTTAAACACATACCGTATCTGGTTCATTGTGCCCCAGGAGTTATGTGTGTGCATGTGTATATATATATATGTGTGTGTGTGTATGTATGTACGTATGTATGGAGAGAAAGAGAGAGAGAGGTAAATACAGTTCCTTCTTTCAAAGAGTTTACTTAGGTTTAGTTGAAAATTCAGTGAATTAGAAAGACTGTATGTGTTTCTATATTTTTATCTAAGAGAAATGATTATTAATAACCAATGATTTGGGGAGATCCAGAGTTCTTCCCTTTTTCTAAAGTGCTAATACAAAAAAAAGTTAGTCTCTTGGAGGACATTGCTGATAATGAGATTGGACTAACTTTCTTGTTCAGACCCCACCCAAGTAGAGTAGCCATTGTGTTCTACTCAGGCTTGAGCAAAGCATAAACTCTTTGACTAGATTGCCTAATGCTGTGGGTGGTCTGGGTATGGAGATAGTTTCTCTGTCTAAGGGTGACATGATGTGTCTCTCAACCCATCATTGTAATATTCTTTCCTATTCTATTAGAATTGATTGCCATTCCCTTTCCAAAAGAACAAATAAGCCCTGATCATCACTGCCATGATTGTCTTTGGTCCAAAAGAGATGGCTAAATGTCCATTCCTTTCACAACAACATGCTGGCCTTATTAATAAAATGATTAAATTACTCAGAAACTATGTCTTTTGGAACTTTTTATTCATCACAAGTCTAACCTTATGAATCCACATTAGAATTTGGATACATTTAACAAAAACAATTACAGCACAGCTTGTTATTTTGTTTTGTTTTGTTTTGTTTTGTTTTTTAACCAGTGCTCAAACATTTTCTTGTCAATGGCCATAGTATCACTTCTAAGTTAATTTAGTTTTTTAGTCGTAAAAGAAGACTTCTCACACACACACTGAACACATGCACCTCTGAAGCCCAACCTCATTGCCTTAACAAGGGTTTCTTTTGTGGCAAGGAAAATACATTATTGGCTTAAAAACTTTACAAATCTATTTTAATGTTTATAGAGTTAGCCCTCATTTTAAGACATAAACATTCTTGAAAATCACATCAGAAACTATAACATGAAGGAAATTATGTTAAAGGGGATAACATTTTCTCCCAGGAACAGTTTTATAATTGAGCAATGGTTTCCCAACCACAGGTAAGTCATAGGCTGCATCTCCCTACCCTTCCAGTCCCCTCACACCTTATACCCAACATGTACATTTGAAATTTAGTGACATTGGCCTCCTTGCTGTTCCCTGAAAAAAGACTCTCAGTTGTGGATGTTTTTTCAGGATGTTGCCCATGCCTAGAATGCTCCTCACATCCACCTCCCAGCTTCCTTCCAGTTAACATCTCATCTTCTACAGGAAAACCCTTCTCAATCTCTCTTAATTCAAGTGCTTTTCCTCTTTCAATTATTTCCTATTTACCTTGAATATAGCTTATACGTATGTATATGTTTGGATGTCTTTTGCTACTTGTCTTTCTTTACAGCACTTAGCAAAATGCTTGGCATGTAACTGATGCTTAATGATTATTGACTGACTGACCTGGCAACAGATATTAGGATACACGTATAACAATGTGTCATATACATTTTTAACATGAGTTAAACTAGTTAAATTATTTTGCATATGGTCATAATTTATTCACCATACAGTGATTTATGCAACCTCCACCAATATGTTTATGTTTTAATACTCAGAAGATAGAATTGGCTCAAAACAAAGGCTAAATGTCATAGTAAACAAAGTAACAACAAACCAACTCCTCCATAAACCAGTGTTGTATATTCTTACAAATACACTCAATATCAGAATGGAAAGGGCACACATATAGAAGTAAGAAACAAAAGAGACAACATCAGGTATTGGACACATTTGCAGATATGACTGCTAAAGCCAAATGTAGGGATTTTTGAAGGAGCATATTAATAGATGAGATACTGATTGACTGGAAGAAAAGCTATGTGTTCATGTTCAAAAAAATAAGGTAAAGGAAGAAAATACAGTCTGCAAAATATAGAACAGAGAGATTTACTTTAATTCTATGAAAATTTTAGAATAGAACTTTAAAATTTAGCTCATGGACATCTAGCAAAGGTAGCAGTGATTACAATAAGTCAACACAGCTTCATCAAGGAAAGGTATGTTGTACCAGAACAGCTTTAATTCTCTTTTAACCTTAATTCCATTCCATCCACAAAAGGAGTATATATCAAAAGACACACACAAAGGCTTACTGTTAGATGCATATAGGAGTTCTAATATCTTTATACTGTTCCTACTGACCTTAGTCAAGACTGATGGAAAATCCTCCACTGCTTAGGTTACTGAAGGAATTATTTATTGAACTCATAAGAATGGACGTTTTGTTGTATTCCTGGGCAGCACACACAGGACATGACAGAGATAGTCCTAAGAATTAACAAAAAATATATTTACTACCTACTTTTATTGGTTAATACTTCTTTACAAATTATACACCCAAAGGAAACCTAAAAAGTTCTGGTGAAGATTCCCTGGGCCATATAACCAGAGACTGTATTTTTATTTTCTTTTTTTATTTTCAATTATTTTCATTCAGTCAAAGAATGCTGAAAAGAACCAAAAACTTGGCAATTAAAGACAATGGCTTGCATTGGTCATGGCCCATTCATAAAATATATTCTCACCTCACTTATCCCTCTAGAATCTCTCTCTTCCT
Organism: Phascolarctos cinereus; assembly: GCF_003287225.1. NCBI lineage: Eukaryota > Metazoa > Chordata > Mammalia > Diprotodontia > Phascolarctidae > Phascolarctos > Phascolarctos cinereus. Next base: position 532,299,744 of record NW_027555847.1, on the reverse strand, counting down.
TAAAGCTGTAACTCAAACACTACCTTGTACATGAAGCCTTTTCTTAACCCACTAAAATCATAAAGGAAAACATTACCAGTGAAGAGGGAAAATGAAAGTTGTTGAAGAAACATGTGAATACATAGAGAACTCAACAACTGACCTAGATTTTTAGAATGTAAATGCAGAGGATGTAAATGACAGCAGTTAGTAGTTATATATTTCAAAAATTCTAAACCTCAGAATAAATTGAAATTTGAGGGGGGAAGTTAAGGTTAATAAAAGGTTTTTTGGTTGTTGATGTGTTTGCTATATTAACAGAAAGATTAGAAAAGGGATAGTGCTAATGCTTGGAAGTGAATGGGCTGATTATCCAATGAGATAATGTTTGTAAAGTATTTAGTACAGTACCTGACACATCATAGTTGCTTAACAAATATTTGTTCCCCTCCCCACCTCCTGATTATAATTGATAATAGAAAAGAAAGGGCTGTGTATTACTAATGTTGCTGTTATTTTATTTTCCAAAGAGGATGGTATTTGCACAGTAAATGACAGAATCAAAATGTCTAACAGGAAGTATATAAATAATGTAAGAAAGGAGAGCACCTACTTGCCCTTAATAAATTCATGTTATAGAGGATGCATGAAGTACAACATCAGGTATTGGAAGCATTGTCAGATGGGATTGCTAAGCCATTGCAGTAATATTTGAAAGATCATATGAAAAGGAGAGGAACTGCTATACTGGAGAAAAGAAAATGTTATATTCATACACAAAATTGGAGAGGAGAAAGATAACAGAGTCTGTAACTATAAAACAAGGAGTTTAATTTCATTGCATATGAAAACTTTAAAAAGGATCCTTTAAAAGTTTATTAATGAATATTAAGCAATGGAAGCAGTGATTACAATAAGGCAACATGGTTTCATAGAGGGAGGACATCATGTTGGAATAATATTAGTTCCATTTTTGGTAGGTTTATGAAACTACTAAAGGGAATATTATATGTATGTTTTACTTGGATTTTAGCAACATTTAAAAATAGTTAATAGAATTTTCATGGAAAAGATGGAGATACATAGAAAGATAAAATTAGATGAATTTGTTGGTTGAATAGATAGATTCAAAGAGTTTTTGTTAATGGTGTGGCTTCTGCCATGGAGTACTGTAGGGCACCAGAGATCTGTATTTGAACTTGTGCTTTTTAAAATTTTTATCAGCACTTTGTATAAAGGAATAGTTTTCACATTTGCAAGTAATACAAAATTGTGAATTATAAATAACAATATCTGCCACATAGGAAACTCTAAATAAATATGTATCTACTTGACATGTATTAAAAAGTTTGGATTGAAAATATGCTGACAGGCTTGAACATTGGACTCAATCTAGTACGATAGAATTCAATAGACATAATATAAATTCTTCTATTTGTGTTAAAAATCAACTTCACAAGTTTGTCCAAAAAGAATTGACAATAGAAAGATAGCGGATATTAATGCCGAATATAAATCAACAGTGTGATGGGGCAGATAAAAATGCTAATGGAATCTTTGTTTACATTAGAATAGACATAGTTGTCAAGAATCATCCCTTTGGAATCTGTAGTGATTATGTTGAGTTGGATGCTTTAGTTTAAGACGGACAATAACCTGACATGTTCAGAGTAGAATTTTGAATCTTTGCCATACATAGCTTGGTTGAGCATATTTAGCTCAGAGAAAAGAAGACTCCTCAGGTATATCATGGTTGCCTTCTTGTATCTGTAGGATTGACAAGTGAAAGAGGGATTAAATGTGTTAGTTTTTATTCCATAGGTCAAACTTAAAAAAATTAGGCTTTATTATCAAGAAACACTTCTTATTAGTTACAGCTATCCAAATGTAGAAGGAAATGTCTTTAGAGATCTGTTGCTCTATGATGGAGGTCTCAAGCAGAAGTAGATTGAACATTTGTCAGATACTTCGGGGAAGGGGGGATGGACATGCAGTGAAATAGAGGACTTTCAAACATTCTTGATGAAAAGACCAGAGCTGAACAGAAAATCTGACTTTCAGATACAAGACTTAAGAGAAACATGAAGAGGTAAACAGGAAAGAGAAATCATAAGAGAATTATTAAGTTTGAACTGCTTGCATTCTGCATGGAAAGATGATATTTGTAACTCATGAGTCTTTTGTCACTATCAGAGTAGTTGAAGGGGAAAAAATTATATGTACATATATAGATATAGATATAAAGATAGACAGATAGATAGATAGATAGATAGATAGATAGATAGATAGATAGAGGGCACAGGTGAGTTGAAGAAGAAGGGGTGATATCTGGAGAATAAAATTAATGGGTGAGAGAGGATTACACAGGGAGGAGAAAAGGAGAGGAAGAATGGGTTAAATTACCTCATAGAAGAGACAAGAAAAGGCTTTAACAGTGGAGGGGAAGTGGGGGAAGGTGAGAAGGAATGAGTGAATCTTATTTTCAATGGATTTGACTTAAGGAAGGAATGACATGCACATTCAATTGGGTATGGAAATCTATCTTACCCTACAGGAAAATATGGGGCGAAGGGGACAAGAGGGCAGGGGGATGATAGAGGGGAGGGCTGATTGGGGGAGGAGGTAATCAGAAGCAAACACATCTAAGGAGGGACAAGGTCAAAAAAGAGAATAGAATGAATGGGAGACGGGATAGGATTAAGTGAAATATACTTAGCTTTTCACAACATAACTACTATGGAAGTGTTTTGCATGACTACACATGTATAACCTGTATCAAGTTGCTTCCTCTCTCAGTGAGGGTGAGTGGGAATGGAGGAAGGGAGAAAATTTGGAACCCAAAATTTTAAAAACAAAAGTAAAAAAAATGGTTTTCACATGCAACTGGGAAATAAGATGTAGAGAAAATGGGGTGTAGAAATCTATGCTGCCCTACAGGAAAATTGAAGGGGAAGAAGATAAGAGAAGGGGGGCCCCCGAGAGATACAAGGGAGGACAGATTAGGAGAAGGGGTACTCAGACTGCATGCCATCTTGGGGTGGGGGGAGGGATGAGATAGGGATAAAATTTGGAACTCAAACTCTTGTGGAAGTGAATGTTGAAAACTGAAAATAAATTAATTTTAAAAAAGAAGATAATATTACAACCCTCTTACAACATAAGGATCATGGATATGGATATCATAGATCCAATTAATTATTTGTATTAGAATGAAGCAAGCCAAATCTATAACCCCCAAAAAGTCAGACAATACATTCAGGGTTCAAACTTTGGAATCCAACCTCAGCAAGCTGTGAGATGCAGTGCCTTCTCTTTATCTCTTCTTTCATGTCAGGATCGTTATTTATAATTTTGTTACATTTACTTCTGATTTTTTGGGTAGATTTTATTTTTCCCCTTTACATTGTTGCAGTCATGGTTTATATTGCTTTCCTGTCTCTGCTTACTTTACTATCTATCAGTTCATGTAGATTATCCCATGCTTTTCAGTATTCATCATTTCTCACAGCTCAGTCATATTCTATTACATTTATGTACTACGATTTGATTTACCATTCTGCATTCAATGGACATCTACCTTTTTTCTAATTCTTTGTTATTACATAAAAATTGCTGCTACAAATACTTTGATTTATATGTGAAATTTCTTCTTATCAATGGTCAAATTGAGGCATAAGCCTAGTAGCAGATTTCTCAGTCAAATGTATAGACAATTTTGTCATTTTACTTTCATAATTCCAAATCTCTCACCAACAAGTTCATACAGAGTTCCACGAGCAATTCACTAGTGAGCTTAGCTTCCCAAAACTCTCCAACATTTACTCTTACCATTTTTGTCATTGTTTTATGATAACATAGTTGCAATTCCTATTTTTTTATTCCCATGTTGATTAGTAAATTTTGTTATAGCAGCTTGGTTTTATTTAGTGCATGACTGTTTTCTAAGGTGTATTTTGTATAAAGAATGTATGACCGATTTATGTTTTTTTCTCATTTTGTTTGTATGTTATTGAGTTGTTTAATCCATTCTTATTTCAGATTATGAATGGTTTATAGATTTGCTACCTGAATTCTTGAACAATTTAATCTACTTTAATAAAATCCCATTTCTGCCATTTCTCTTCCCCTCAACCTTCATATCTCCCCATTGTGATCCCTTTCATGCTTTTGTAATTTTACTACCTAATGTTATTTTTTTCTTTTTGCTTTTTATCTACGTCTCTAATGAATCACTTTTCTCCCACAGATAAGTAAAGTAAAATCCTTTTTTTTAATCTCTCCCTATTATATTTTTTTAAATTTGGTTGCTGTACTTTTTTATTTAAAAAAAACATTTATTTTCCTCATTCTCTTAATTATTTATTTTCTCTTTATGTCTACTAGAGATTTTTATTCCTTGATTCATGGGCATCACATTAATTTAGTCTTTCTTTATGATCTGCATCTGTTATGGAAATATAGTTTCTGAGATATTTAATTAGGCTTTCTTCTATGCAGCTTTCTTTTTGCTTTGTCAGTCATGTTCCCTTACTCCTTTTTTTCTGTTGTGACTCAATCTTAGTATTATCAAATCTCATATGTGATACATACAAGATATAAATATTGGTGCACAGTAGGAATTAACCAATGGCTGATTATACAATTCTTGACTTAGTCATGATAATTTCCCCCATTTTTCACAAACCATCCTCTTATTTTCTACATTCTGCTACTTTTCTAGGTGTCAGTAGTCCCCTAGAAATTCTCATTTTCCTTGACTTGAGGCAGAATGATCTCTACATTTCTCAATACTTATAGATTATACTCATTCTAAAGTCTCCATCTCCATTGTGTAATATGTTGTCCACAGGAGCATTTTCTAGTGAGATATAATCCCACCATGAAAACAAGATTCCTCCCTTTCTTTCCCATTTCTTTAATCTCTCTGCATTGTCTCCTCACTGATTCTCCTTTAAGTTTTCTCCTTTTTTTTTACCCCCCAGAAGGAATACAGAAGGTAATTTTTTTTCTTAAACTTTGTCTTCATTAGGTAGGGTAGATTAAATTCAATTCTAAGCACCTACTATGTGCCATATACTGTGCCAAGCCCTGGTAATACAAATTGGAAAAAAAAGAAAGAGACCCTGCCCTCAAAGAACTTGAAACTTAATGAGGGGAGACAACACACAAAAGGAAGTTGTAAAGTGAAGAGGTAGAGATGGGGACACAGAGGAAACCTTAGATAGAGAGATTTTGTTCTGTGGAGTTAAAACGAAGGAGAGTTTCAGATAGAAAATGGAGTGACCTAGAGTCCAATTTCTGCCCTCCCTTTTGTGAGGAGTTTAGTATTCCACCCTCCAGCTTTCCAATCTGAGGGAAGGGGAAGCTGAGGGAGGTGGGAGGGTGTTAAATATCTCAGCTTTAGTTAGCATTAAGATGATAAGATTAGAAGTGAACAGTTTATCTCCTTCTCTATCTTAAGTGCTTCCCTTTTTCTTGTACTTTCATTATCCTCTTTAATAAGCTCTTCCACTCTGTAATTTAATCCCATAAATAGGTTTTTCAGGTTTAATGCTTGGTCCTTCAGATTTGTTTTTTCACCAATAATTTTCCTCCTTGATATCCAATTTCACCCTTAGCTAGGGGTGCCTGGGGTGATCATGGAAGAATAGCATCTCTGGGAAGAGAGCTTCCTGAGCCCTTCTTAGGGCTGCTCACCACCTCTAATGTACACCTGATGCACAATTCTCACCTCAGACTTCAAAAACCTGTAGCACATGCAGCAACCACACTGTGAATCACTTAGAGGTTGGTAAGACATCAAAGATGCCAAGATAATTTACTATGTTTTTGTTGTTGTTTTTGTTTTGTTTTGTTTTGTTGTACTGAATCTTGATTTTTTTTTCACTTGCCACTGGATTTTAATGACTGGAAAAGAGAGTGAGGCTGATGACTTTGCACAACTCTGCCTCACTTAAATCCAACTTATAGGCAAACCAAGACCTCACTCTTAAACATCATGGTGTCATTGTTTTTTTGAAAATGAAGGATAAACAGCAACAGTTTTAGAAAGAAATAACAGTTATCTCCATAGTTTTCTATTGTTGTTCTCCTTGGTTGCTTTGTGCACGTACCTTTCTTGTATTTATGTTGCCTAAGATGTTTAAAAAGCAAATAATTTGTTCAGGTCTGATTTTTTTTTGGTAGGAATGATTCAAATGCTTCTTTTATTGAACATCTAATTTATTCCATTAAGATTAGGCTCCATCTTGCAGAGGATTTCCTTTTAGGTTGCATAGAGAGTTCCTTTTCTGTTGAAAACACATTATTATATTTATTCCTATTTCTTATGAGCTCAGGATAGTCTTCTGATATTCAATTTCCTTTCTTTTATATTTGAAGGTCTTTCTCGTGGTACTTTATAGAATTGGTTGTTTATAATTCAAATTGTAATTTAAACACTAAATGTCTTAGAGTTTGGCACATAATTTTTGATGTTGTTCTTTTGTTTTCTTTTCTTGGAAGCAATCCATGGATTCTTTTAATTGGTACTTTGTATTCAGAAGTTCTGCAAAATTTTCTGGTATTATTTCTTGCATTAAGTTTTCCCACTTTTTCTTTTTGATTTGTCATGTTCTTCTTGGAGACCTACCTATAATTATTGAATGGTCTCCAGGCATCCTTTTTTTCAAGATCCTAGTGTTTTGTTTCTTTAGAGGTTATATTTTCTTTTATGATTATTGCTGTTTGCTTTTCTTCTAGATTTTTCTTCATCATATTTGTTTTCCCAGTTGTTCTCAATTTTGTTTTGCTTTGAAAAGTTTTACCGTGAAGGAAACAATGTTTTTTTTTCTCCCTATTGTGACAATTATTTCTGACATGCATTATATAAATTCTTATCCCTTGCCCCAAATGACTTCTGAAGGCACAGAGAGAACTAACCACAACTAGGTGCTGGGCGATTATCCAAAGGCTTAGTGGAGCAGGTGCTTCATGCATAACTTGTACCCTAGCCTATGTTTCTTTGTTCTCTTGCTGAGCTCTGTTCAATCAATAAATATTGATAAACAAACATCTATGGAGTACCTACTATATGCCAGGAACCAAGGTGAGCACTATTGCCACAAGAATGCTGACATTCTTCTTTCCCAGACTGTGCAGACTTAGACATTAATTTTCTGGGACAGAAAAGAGAGGGCATGAGAGAATTGAATTATGTTATAAGTTTAACTTTTAGTTTCTCCCAGCACAGAGAAGTAGGAGTGGTGTTTAAGTGGAGTTCAAGATGGGTTTTGTTGCAAACTGTGAGTTGAAGTGGATGGAGGTACTTCTTGACTCCCATATTGATGCTTCTAATCTTTGTAAGTTCTTCTATTTGCAATTGTTAATCTTTTTCACTTGATGTTTCTTCTTCCTTGATTTTTCTTTCATTGCCTTCTAATCTCACTACTTTTTTTCCTTTAATATCAGTTCTACTTTTTTTGCTCTAAACATTGCCAAAAAATGGTAGAATTTCTTTACTAGTCATATATTCATTATTTGTTGATTATGAAAAAAAATCTATAAAATATTTGATTCTGTGGAATTAAACATTGTAGGCTTTTCCATAAGATCTTATCTCTTTTTCATTCACCAAGATGAACAAACATTCTTTAGAAGACATAACAAGATAGACTCTCCATATATGTGTGTGTTCATGAATATGAATGTACATACATATGTGCATATATACATGTATATGTATGTGTATTTTATGTGTATTTAAAAGACATATACATGTGTGTACACCTATGTCTACATATACATGCAGTATACACATATCCATACTTATGCAAATACATGCATATATAATTGTATGTCTGTATGTATTAAGTATGCATGCATGCCAATAGAAGCATAAAGCAAGAGACTTTTGCTCCATGAAGTTATTTGTTACTCTGAAAAGTCAACGCAGAGTCTAGATTGAAGACAGATTCTCCAGATGCCTCTGTTTTCAAATAATATTGCACTACTTTCATGAATTCCAGGGACATTTCAGGAACTCTTCAAAGATGCCAGTGACCAAATAAAACAGTTTTGTCTAGCTACACAGGAAAGATTTTTTTTTGTTTGTTTGTTTTGGATTTGTTTTTTGGTTTGTGTTTTTGGTTCTTGCTCATTTGTTAAAAACAAATCTCTTTCAGACATTATTAAAATAGTCCTGGCAAGTTGAAATGGTAAAAGGCTGGTAAGAGCCTAATTCCTCAAATTTGGAGTTTCCATTAGAAGGAAAGCACACAGATGCACTGTTTATGGAAATGGGATTTGGTCTAACCATTTTGAAAAACAGTTTGTAACTACATAAGAAAATTTAATAAAAATTGGTCAATACCCATAGACAAGTGGAAAATTATCAGATGTAAAAAAAAAGCAGCAACAACACAGTATTACACATATTTATGTTTGAAGAACATTTGGCAACAAAGTAAATGTTGCCATTGGCCAAGAAAATTACAGTAAGTGAATGTATATTATTGTGTAGGAAGAAAAAAACTGCTGTGTGCTAGGAACTGTACTAAGTTCTAGGGATACAAAGACAAAAAAATAAAACATTCCCTGACTGCAAGGAGCTTCCATTCTATTAAATGTTGAAAACAAAGATTTTAAAAACCCTATTATAAGTAATAGTGAAAGGGAATAAAAGACTGGAAATGTTCCTGATTTTAGAGGTATTAACATGATTACTATATGAATAATAGGGAGGCTAATGTGACACATTGGAAACAGAACTGGATTTGGCATCAGAAATACTATTTTGCTTTCCAGTCATACTACTTGCCATCTGTGTGACACTGGATGAGTAACTTAGCCTGTCTAGACCTCAATTTCCACCCCTGTAGAATGAGATAATTGGACTAGATGACTCTTAGGAGCTTTCCAATTATAAATCTATAGTTCTATTTCATGCATAACATTGCCTAGAATAAGTATATATGTATACACATATAGATAGATAAATATATACATATGTGTGTGTGTGTGTGTGTGTGTGTTATATATCACAAGCATGGAGATTTGAAGTAAAACAAAATAAAACCCTAGTTCTAACTTCTATTCACCTGCTCAAGGCTTTGATGACTATCTCATTAAATTTATATTTCTTAATAAAGAGACTATTATAGCTGTTTTGAGATGGCCATGGGAATGTTTTATGTTAAAATATTTCTTTTAATGACTTGGACTTCTAAACCCTGGCTGGAGACCAAAACAAATTTTCATAATGAAGCATAGCTCTCCTAGGCTTTTAGTCAGTTCCCTTCAGTTTTGGTCTCCATGCTTGTCTTCCTTGCCTCACAGCCAGAAAATGGATTGGGACACACTGACTCCATTCTAGAAGGAGGCTTCAGATAGAGAGTACTCCTGTGCCACACCTTCTGCTATTATGGAAAACATCCATCATCAGTAAGAGGCGCAGAATCCAAGGGGTAGATTGTCTTTTTAGAAAGAGATCACACACGTGAGTCTCTGTTTTCTTCCCTTGTTCTCTTGTCAATTATTTTACACTGTCTCAAGTTCACTGCATTTCACAGTGCTAATAATGTTAGAACTGTTCCCTGGGTATTTCATCTACTGTTCATGATGCTGTCTTAAAAGAAACTCCTTAGAGGTTTAGATCTGGATGGATGTGGGAGGTATGAGATTTCTTCAAGTACTATGTTACCTTGTTTTGATAGCACCATAAAATGGAATAAATGCTATTAATGGGAGACTTAATTATGTCTTGCCAGGATGCAACGTATCTTATTTCCCTGTTCTTCTAGGTTGAGGATAGTAGAGATACACATTCAGTAAATTCTGGTGAATGCAATTAAATTCAAATATAATTTTATTTGCTTAAATGATAATGTTTACCATGTAACCCAGTTAAGATAGATTTCAAGATAAAAGTGGTAACAAATGAATTTTATTTGTTATTTTTCCCCTCATAGAAATGAAGTAAATATTAATATTAGGGCATTAGGTGGAGCAGTGGATAGAGTGTTGGGCCTGGAGTCAGGAAGACCAGAATTCAAATCCAGCTTCAGACACTTATTAGCTATGTGACTCTGGGCAAATAGCTTACCCTATTTGCCTCAGTCTCATCTGTAAATGTTCTGGAGAAGAAAATGGCAAACCATTCCAGTGTCTTTGCCCACAAAACCCCAGCTTGTCACAAAGTGTTGGACACAACTGAATCAACTCAATAACAACAAATATATTAGTATATATGTAGAAAACATGACATAAATACTCAGAGTGACAGAAGTCAGAGTTGATTTAGAGTCACAGGCTCATAGCTTTATAGGTAGAAGGGAGAATTATCACCAAATTTAAACCTACTTATATTTTCAAAGCAATCAGTCAATAAGCTTTTATTAAACTCCTACTATGTGCCAGGAACTGCAGTATGCAATGGAGACATAGACTCAAGAATGAAATAGTCTCTGATATCAAGTATTTTAAATTATGTTGAGGAGAACACATAGACACATAAAACTCATACACACATATACATACTATGTCTATATCTATATCTATCTATCTATCTATCTATCTATCTATATCTATATTTATATCTATATCTATATCTATCTATCTATATATATATATATATATATGTACACATATGTATATATGTGGGGGTGTACACACATAGATACAAAATGAATAGAAGATGAAGCCAGAGAGAAGAGCTGATGGTTGGCCTGTACATCAAAGGAAATTATAGATTCTAAAAATGCAGAATAGAGGAATTAATATATCCCAGGCATGTTGAATTCCCTTTGGAAAACTACAGAAATGTTATGTACGGAGTTTGCCAGGCTGATTCATATCTGAACAAAATGAGACAATACTCATAATATGCCTAACAATTAACAAAAGTAGGTTTACTTAGCTATAACAAGGGATGGCCATTCTGATCAGCAAACAAATGTTCATATATTTCAAGTCTCATATAAAGGCAAGGGTAGGTGTAAAGAGCAAGACTGTGGTCCAGATATTGATCTCCTTGAGAAAGAAGGTAGAATGATTTAGGGATGGATAGATAAATTTCATTGAGATTCAGATTGTGTGACATATTTGGCTACAGTGAATATCAAAGGAGAGAATGAAAGCAAAAATGAAGAGCAAGAAGCATTCTGACTCTTCCTACAGTATCAGCTCATTGAGGGATATGGAAAATCAGTGTTGAAAGGATAGCCAGGAATGCAGAATTTCCCAAAAATGTGTGTTGGGGGTGGGGAGGAAGAGGTTTCTGAGTGCCAAAGCATGGAAGGACTATGACAGGAAGGAATATAAGATAAAAGGGGGGTGGGGTTCTTATTCATTTTGTTTTCTTTTAAATAAAGAATAAGGAATCCAAAGTAAACAATGGAAAATATAAGTAGAGCAAAATTGTTCCTTAAAAGTAATATGGGTAAGGTGAGTAGGCATGATAAATTTAAAAGGGCTTACAAGATTGGTTTTCTTTTCTTCTTTTGGTTTCGTTCTGTTTTTTGCTCCATACATTCTAATATGTTGTCCATATTCATGGCTCTAATATGGATAATAATGTAATTTATACCCTAACATTAGTGATAATGGGCTTAGACTTTATTAAGATACTTAAAATATAACAGAATGCTTATGTATGTATTCCTGAGTTTGATTTGGGTTCCTATAGAATAGACAAACAGGAAGTGTTATTTCATGACAAGATGAATATATATGCTCTCACTGACAGCATATATTCCAGTTTAACAGTGATATAAAATATTTGCTATCCCACAGAGTGTATGCACACACACACACACACACACACACACACACACACACACACACACACACTATGTAATTGTCTAGAGGGTTGACTTTTGATGAAAATTCTGAGCAGTAACCAAAGGCCACAGGGAACATATCTTGCATTATTAAGAACACGAATTGAAATGATTTTTGGACAGTGAGAAATAATTGAGTGGAAAATAAATAGGTAAGAAAACTGAGGTTCATGTGGTGTAGTTTCTCAAAATATGATTGAAGTTCACAAAATCTGACTATCTCAAAATTTTGTCTAAAGCTATCAAGTACACTCAATTTAAGCCTGTTAAGCTGATCTGTTTATAAAAAATATATATATGCTTAAGGCTAATCAGAAGCATTTGTGCACAAGTGTTAATTATGTCTATTATAATTAAGTCACCTGATGATCATTTCTAAAGCTGGGAGTAAATGAGAACTGAATAGAAAAAAAAGCGATTGGGAACAATGAAAAGGAAATTGGTTATTTTGAAGAATAATCATTTATGATAATTTAGCAGAATACAATGTGATCTTTCCTGCAAATGTTACTATGTTAATGTTTTTCTATTTCTCATTATTGATCTTGTCAGAATTGCTTATCTCATGTAAAATGGATTTCATTAACTTTGGCCTGAAATTAAGGATCAACAGTCCTTTCCCAATATCTATATCTGCATTCATATATCTTGGCTTGATAATTTCAAGTTGCATATGAAATTAAAATAAAAAATTCAAAGCACATCTAATATATAACAAACAATAAAGCACATGGAATATTATTGGACAGTTCCCAAGGCTCCTCCCTTAGTTTTCTAAAGAAGAATAGAGAAAATGAAGCTCTTTATCTATCTCTTTAATTAATTCATTTCTTCTATTTTGGCAATGGATTTTTAATGCTGGTAGCTAAGGCTTATAAAGGAAGGTACAGAGTAAATAAAATAAATTATAATCTTTACCCTTTTACAAGATGCAGTTAGTTTTAATTTCTAGGATTCCTGGAGAGATTAGAAACCAGTGAAAGACATAGAAGATTAAATGTCATCCCTACAGAAACTTCATTAAAGTATATAATTCAAATTTATGAAGAAAAAAAGAGAAATAGTTCTGTTTACCATTTAGCTTTAATAAACTAAAATGTCGACTTTATTATTTCTATTTTATTTCTTTAAGGGGTGGTGTTCTAGTGTCTAGAGATCTTGTTCGTGAATCTGTGAAGAACTGAGTTTGGGTTCATCTCTGATATAAACTGGTTGTGTGATCATAGGCAATTCACTAAAATTCTCATTATTCTAATAATATTTAATAATTTAAATTATAGAGAATCTATATGTAACTGCAGTTGAGGTGTTCTTTCACCTAGAAGCTCCTTTTACAAATAAAATCAGAAGTCCAGTACTTATATTGTATTTTTATGCTTGTAGAAAGGATGCTTGTCAAATATGATGAAAATATAATGCTAATGGAATATTTTGAAAACATCACAGTGCTAGAAAGAATATTCAGTACAATAGATGACAGCAAAATCAAAACTTATTTTGACAGTTTGGAACAGTAGGCTATATATAACCAACAAAGTATAACTTAATAGAGATGAATACAAAATCCTATGTCTCTTTCCTTTAAAAATTTCAGTTATACATGTATAAAATGGGTGTGATCCTATTCAGTATAGTAGTGCCTCCAGTATGAGGTGGTTCTCAAAACCCTAATTCAATCTCAGGATCTATTGAGGGAAGAATAGTAATGATAATAGTTATTCAGCTATAATCCAATGTCCTCCTCTGTGGAATTTTGTACTGCATATTCATTCAGGTAACCAATATATATGAATAAAATAATTGACAGTTTTTTGAGGCTTACACAGTTCCTCTCCTGCCCTGTGAGGTAGGTAGTGCATGTGTTATTACTGAGGTTTAACTGATTACTTTGTTCAGATCCTCAAAGGTTAAATGACTTATTATGATATTATTATTATGACTATGGTCACACAGATAGATAATGAAAAGATGTGAATCCATATGCAGCATTCAATCTCTTATATTCCTCTGCTTCTCCTTAAACCTCAAGAGAAGGTCTTAGCCCATTGTTCTAGACTTAGGTTGCCAGTATTGTACTCCAGGAAGCAGCATTTGCAGTCAAGTGATAATTACTATAGCAACTGTCCAAGATTAACAGGTTGAGCCAACACTACCCGTATACTTTTTAACAGTTGCTCCACCATTGACCACTGTGCTACTAGAGTATCTCAGTAGTCCAAAGATTTGTCCCAAGATTGAAAATGAAGAAATATTTTTTTAAAAATATTTTTTACTCATAACAGTATATATTTGACTCATAATATTTTGAAAATAATACCACACAGTGACTTTCTGTCGTATGATTCTAATGAAGTATTTATGAAACCAACAATTGTAGGACTTTTACTTTTGCTTTGTAAAAAGGAAGACTATTATTAAAAGAAGAAACAATGAAAGGTTTTTTTAAAATTCAAACTGAGGCTGGTAATAGACACTAAAGAAAAAAAGCATGGCTTTTTGGGGGGGTTTTTTGTTAGCATTAGAAGTGATAAGATTATATAAAAGAGATAAGAAAATAATAAATGACATAAACAAAGCAGAACTACTTCATGCTTATTTCATTCATTTTTCTCTACCAAAAGGAACGGACATTATCTTTGGAAGCATAGATAAACATGTCTCATAAGAAATAATAACTGTCTAAAAGTAAGAATGTTGCTACAGGAAGTAACAATATTCATATCATTGAGTGTTTTCAAAGAGAATAAAGTTGAACACTTAGAGAAAGGTTGGGCTAGATCAGGGCTTCTAAAACTTTTTCCACTCATGACCCCTTTTTACCCAAGAAATTTTTACACAGCTCCAGATATACAGGTATATAAAATAGGTATACAAATCAAACATTTACTGATAATAAATCATAATGAAATTTATTTTAAACTATTTCTTTGGTATGCATATAATATTACCATATATTAAAGATGAAAGCAAACTTGCATGCTAATAAGTTAGATATGCTTGTCTATTTTTACATAAAGAATTAAATCTTGGCAGAATATTTGATACTGCAGGACATAGAGCATCTTCAACATTATTCAGAGTTGACCAATATTTTGATTTTATAATTGTCAATGCTGAGAATTCCACTTCACATAAATGCATAGTTCAAAATGAAAGAAGTATGTTAAGATCCATTTCAGAAACCGTTGGAAATTCTGTCCTAATCCTAAGCCAAAGTTTACTTAATAAATAACTTTTAAAGTTTATTTAAGGAAACAACTTTTAAATTTATTTAACTAAAACAACTTTAAACAGCTTTACAATTTATTTAAAGAAACAACTTTAAAATCTCTATCACTTGATAACTCATTAAATTCTTGAACTTTTAATGGCAGATGACAAACATTTCTGATTTCAATTGAGAATGGTTTATAAATCCAACTTAGTTTTTTTTAGAATCAGAATTTTAAGGGAAGTGTTTCTGAAAGTGTGTCTCCTAATCCTTCAGATAATCAATTATAACTCTTACAATTAAATCTTTGGGAAGGTTATTTTCAATTATAAAATCATCTGTAGTTGTAAACATTTCTAAAGAATAATTTTGCCACCCTATTCTGCCATATGTAAACTTTTTTTAGTAAAACTTTCAATTTTATCTTTTAACATAAATGTCATATTTTTTTTCTTAAACTGACATGTTTAAATCATTGAGTCTTTCAGAAATATCTGAAATGTAACACAGTTTTGAAAGCCACAAGTCATTGTAAAAATTATTAAAATCAGATTTCTACTCAGTCAAAAATATAACAATTTCAACTTTCAATTTAAATAATCTGTTTAAACTTCACCCTCTTCACAGCCACCTTACCTCTGCATGTAATAAGTTTTTTTTTTTTGTAATTGGAGTCCATGTCTTCCCAAAGGTTTGAAAATAAATGGCTGCTAATGGCACAGCTTTTAATGAAATTGCTGCTTTTGATAGAATCAATCAATCAATCAATCTATCTATCTATCTATCTATCTATCTATCTATCTATCTATCTATCTGTCTGTCTGTCTGTCTGTCTGTCTGTCTATCTATCCAAGTGCTATGAGTGCCTCCCAATGGGTCATGCAGTGAATAAAACTGATATGTTCATCGCCACCAGTTTTAGCTTTTCCTGCAAATCCAACATTCTCACTCATCATTCCTCCAGAACCATTTGTAGAGACTCCAATGCAATTTTTCCACTGTCAACCTTCATTTGTGAAAACTTCATCAACTTTAAGATCTATATCTTCCCCTCTTGTTTGTCATTCCAAAGGGTGACAAAACAGTAATTCCTCATGTATAATTCATAAACATATCTTACATAAAATAAAACTGTGCCATGTTGGAAATATCAGTGCTTTGGGCTGCCCTTAAGCCTGGTAATAAGTTGCTGGAATTAGTCATTACTAATTTCAGAAATTCTTTTACAAACAGTATCATTCAGTAAAGGAATTTTACAAATTTCATCCCCATACTCTTTCCCATGAACTATTTCTGACATGTTAATAGCAGCAGGTAACACAAGATTTTTTTCCTGTCAAGTAGCACTTTTTAGTTTTTGCAATTAAATAAGAAATATCATAAGATGCAAGTAAATATTTTTCATTGACAATAATGAGTTTCTCAAAACATTAATTTTTTCTTATTTGAAGATTTTAGAAGTCATTCAAAATATTCCTTTGGTTTACTGCAGTACTTAGCATTAAGCTGTTGTTTTAGTTTGGCTGGTTTCATGCTCTCTGCACCTAAAATTTCATTACAAATTAAGCAGAGAGGTTTTTTCCACAGGATCATCATTAATAGAAATAAATCCATATTGTAAAAGTGATTCAACATATTTTCTTTTTCTCATCAATTTAGGTGCACTACAAGATGGTAGCAAACACTACGCCACATTGTCATCGGTATTTTTACTTCTTCTGTCTAAATTTAGCCACTTATCCATAACCAGAAAATGTTTTGTCCAACATATAAGTAAATATTGCTAATGATTCCTTAAATAAATAGTAGCTTTCTTTCATGAAATTACATAATTTTACCATATGTTAAAGATGAAAGCAAACTTGCATGCTAATGAGTTAGATGTGCTTGTTTATTTTTACATAAAGAATTAAATCTTGGCAGAATATTTGATACTGCAGGACATAGAACATCTTCAACATTATTCAGAGTTGACCAATATTTTGATTTTATAATTGTCAATGCTGAGAATTCCACTTCACATAAATGCACAGTTCAAAAAGAAAGAAATTACATTTGTTTGGGCTTAATTAAAAAAAAATACTGATGTTTACCCTTGCCTACACATACAGCAGTGATGATGGAGAAATATTATTAAAGGACTTTTGTCTTTACTTGTTCCAATTAAACACTCATGTTTCTGTAAAAGAAACAGATAACAGCAATTTTTGAAATCAAACATTGTAACACAATACAATCCAAAGATATATTAATTTGATACATGCTAAAGAATGGTGTTAAGAAAATATTAAAAGTATTTATTTTCCATGATTAAACTATTATGTTTCTGTAAGAGTGGAAAACTTTGTATGTACAGTAAAAACACTGCAACTCATAGAGTACAAGCATCTCAAATCTGAGCCAAGGTGTTTTTGGCAGCATTTGTTGCATTGCGTGTCATGACGGCATGCTCAGAGCAAAGTGCACGTATTATATTTTCAAGGCTACAGTGAACTTGCTTGATGCAATATGGGCAAGCACTCCCTGAAACACCTTGGATTCATTACACATTTGATTCTGAACTAATTTTTGGTTGTTGTACATTCAGAAACCTTTTACTGTTGCCAATCTTTTTGTAACACCCACATTCAGTTACACAACTCCATCTGGTGTCATCACCCACAGTATAAGTGGCTTTGGGCTCAATGGCTTTTGCAGTATGTTCTAAGTCTTGATTTTCCATGAATTTGTGGGTTTAGTCTGTATTAGTGGAGGGTGTGTCTATGGAGATCACTGTGATCTGATGCTTTGAAACAAATTGAAAGTAAAATCCTACAAACTGGTCAAAGGCCATCATGAAAAAAAGAGCATTCTTCATTCTTTATGGACTTCTGTTAATTGTTGGTATTTTATGGCTTCTCATAAGATCTCATTTCTATTTGTAGATGTTAAAATATGCTTAATTCCTCTAATGCCTAGGTTTAATCAGAGTTAAGGAGTTGATGCTCAGCTCCAAATATATATTGATCTGTGTTATCAACATAGTTCAGGAGGCTGCATTTGGGGTAACTGGTAGCTATAGTTAAAATAAAAGACACCATGAAATAATAGAGTTATATGCATTAATGAAAAAAGTTAAGTGATCAAGGGGTCCCATAACAACACAGGTGTATTTCTATAGCACTTTTTAAAATGACTATGTGTAAGAAAGGTTATAATTAAAGATATAAAGTCATCTTTCTCTCTTACATATGTACAGAGTTTCTCAATGACTTGCTTATTTTGATAAACAGACTAACTTTTTTATTTTAAATCATGAAATTATAAAATCATGTAGATATACACACATATATACATGTATACTCATATATAAACACACACACATATGCATACATATGAATTATGTTCATTTATAGTTTCTACCACTATTGCTGAACAAAAGCAT
Organism: Phascolarctos cinereus; assembly: GCF_003287225.1. NCBI lineage: Eukaryota > Metazoa > Chordata > Mammalia > Diprotodontia > Phascolarctidae > Phascolarctos > Phascolarctos cinereus. Next base: position 532,281,314 of record NW_027555847.1, on the reverse strand, counting down.
GAAATTAACCTAATAGGATACCTTATTGAAAATATTTCCATCATTGAAAACACTATACCTGACTTCTGTTTGACCACTCAATGATATAAAAAATGTATGTATGTATATATGTATATATATATATATATATATATATATATATATATATATATATATATATATATATATATACACACACACACATACATACATATATGTACCTTATTGTACCAATGCTCCACTTTCTAAAACAACCTAAATATTGAATATCTTGCTGATCCATGTGTTCCTAGTTTGGTATTCTTCATTCTGAGGACATAATAATAGCTATTATTAGATTACAAGGCTCAGTATCTTATGCTAGGTTCCTGGAACATATCTTTCCTTAAAAAATTAACACATGTCCAAAAGTCTTTACATTTACCTGATGTTTAATTATATCTTTTATAGGGCTCTCCAATTCATTCCAACAAATTTCCACTGACCAAGTTTGCCTTGCACTATAAGGAATATGGAGTTTAAATTGGGAAATGGTAAAACCTGACACTTTGCTTTGATTTATATTTTGGACCTAATGGGTTGTACTTTTATGTTATGGAAAAGGATTTGCCCTTTACCTGGAAACTCATGAGGCCATGTACCCTACTAAGTGAACATGCTGTCCAGGCATAAGAACACATGAGCAGGCATAGTAAGTAGTCCATGAAAAGAAGAAAATCTAATAGGGCTATAAAAGAACTAAAGAACATAAAATATTAAGTTGGAAGGAATAGATTATCTGAATAAGAATTTCTTCTCTAGTATTGCTGACAAATGACATTGCATGGAGATCTCATGTAATGGTGAGCCCACTTTCTTTGAAGGCAAACCATTCTACTTTTTGGGATGTCTATTCATTTATTAGTTTTTTTTCTGAACTTTTCAGTGATAAAATTGTCATAAATTGAAATCAAAATATGATTAACTGCTCTATTTTTAGCAGAGCAAGCTCTCCAGGAGATATTCATATAATTGATCTCCCATAATTCCTGAATGCTAGACTTTTGATTCATTTCCCAATTTTTTCACTTTCTTCTTTCTTCTGTTCCAGTGTTCTGACTGGTGATGTTACTTTTGTTTCTGCCTCCATTGATCCCCACACAAACTATTCTCCATGTTTTTTCTCTCTTGTCCTGAAATTTCTTCCTATTCAAGTATATTCATAATATACAGTGTTAACTACATTCCCAATAATATTTTACTCGCTTTCTCCATTTAATTAAGGTATATAATTTAGATCCTATTCCAGACATGGCCCTATGCAACAAAATCTCAGTCATCTAGCTGTGAATTGTAATATGTCTTCCTTTATTGGAACTTTTATTTTGTCTCTGGCACAATATGCAAGGGTGTTAGACATTGAGTCAAGAAAACTTGAATTAAGTTCTCAACTCAGAAACTTAGTAGCTGTAAGACTATGGGAAAATCATTTAATTTCTCTCAGCCTTGGTTTCTTCATCTGTAAAGTGGAGGTAATAATAGCAGCTCTTACCAGGTTGTTATGAGAATCAAATGAAACTAGATATGTACAGACCTTTGCATACTTTATAGCATTATATAAATGTTGGCTTTTTTTTTCCTTTTTAGGGCAGTTGGGTTATTTTGAAACATATGATGTTACTTATGTGGGGAACCTGCCATTGTTGAAACTCCCTTCAACTATGCTAAATAATAACTAATCAGTGAGTCATAACCTTAGAGAGTTGAGTACGTATTAAAAGATTACATGATATATCTGCTCATGGTCATACAACTTGTATAAGTCAGAAGCAGAATGTGACCTAAAGCTTTCTAGACTTCATATAATGGTCAGATGCATATTCATTATGATCCAGGTTTTTTTTTTAATCAAGTTTGTCTTTTTTTAATGATATAGACTATGAATCTGATTGCTATTTTCATGCTTGAAATTTATCTCAGTTTGGGGGTATCTCACTTACTATCTATAGTACAAACATTTTGAATGGACATAAGAAGTTTTCTCCCTCCCCACTACTTTAAATTTTAAAATACTTTATCTTAAAGTTTGTAAGAACCAAGGAAGACATCTGTAAACTTTTAGCTGTATGCTATCCTGATTAGAAGTATATCACTCCCATATTTTAATCTGTGGTCCAGAGATGCAAGTTCTTTTATCAGACACAACCTTCTTAATCAGATCTCTACTTCTCAATAAAAAAAAAAAGTTCTGAGAACTTCCATTCAATTTAAAAAGGTAAGAAATACGTTTGTGTCCTTAAGATAATAAATATCAGAAGAAATTAAAACTATCAATAATCATATGAAACAATCCTCTAAATAACTATTGATTAAAGAAATGCAATTTAAAATAACTCTGAGGTACCACCTCACCTATCGGATTGGTTAATATGACAGAAAAAGAAAATGATAAATATTTGAGAAGATATAGGAGAATTGGAACATTAATGCATTGTTGATGTAGTTGTGAACTGATACACCCATTCTGGAGAGCGATTTGGAATTATGCCCAAAAAACAAACAAACCATGCACACCCTTTGATGTAGCAATAACACTACCAGAGTTGTATCACAAAGACAGCATAAAAAAGGGAAAATGATCCTCAAGTACAAAAATATTTATAGCAGCCCTTTTGTGTGGCAGCAAAATATTGGGAACTGGGTTGCCCATCAATTAGGGAATGGTTGAACAAGTTGTGATGAATAAATGTAATGGCATACTATTTTTCTATAAGAAATGATTAGCACATAGATTTCAGAAAAACCCTGGAAAGACTTACATGAAGTGTTGTTTAATGAAGTAAGCAAAACCAGGAGAACATTGTATGCAGCAACAGTAACATTATGTGATGATTAACTATTATAGACTTAGCTCTTCTCAATAAAGAAATGAACCGAGACTATTCCAAAATACTCATGATGGAAATACTAACCACATCCAGAGAAAGAACTCTGGATTATGAATGTAGATAAAAGCATACAATTTTTACATTTTTTTCTCTTTTTCATATTTTTCCCTTTTGTTCTAATTCTTCTTTCACAACATGAAGAATGTGGAAATATGTTTAACATGATTGTACATGTATAACCTATATTGGATTGTTTTCTGTCTTGGGAAGGGAGATGGGAGGAAGGGAGAAAAATTTGGAATTCAAAATTTTACATATAAAATGAATGTTGGAAACTATCTTTACATGCAATTGGAAAAAAAATAAAATGTTATTGAAGGGGAAAAAGATCATCAGTTTCTTGTGACATTGTTATCTTTAACAAAGATTTTCTGATTTTCATTGGCTATTTCATTTGTTCCATAAATAGTCATCATCTGATTTGTCAAGGCTTCAGAACTTTCTTGTCATGTATTTACTTACCACACATGACATATATGTGTATATAATATATCATATATTATACATTGTATACATATATGTGTGTGTGTGTGTGTGTGTGTGTGTGTGTGTATCTGGGAAACATGGCAGACCTCTCTATTTTTATCAATTTAATCAATAGTTTCCTCAATGGACATCAATAGGGACTCCCCAAACACTGCTACTTAATTTCTTCTTCCTATGGACCTAACTGGGTGATTTTTTTCACCTGACATCATTTTATGGTAAGTAGCTGCTTCTTTTTAAACTCTTTCTTCTATTTTTTCACATTCTACAAGCCTCTAAACTCCTATATCTGATCAAGATTTCCATTTGATTCATTATTCACACTTTTTCATTTTTAATTAACATTTACATGTAGTATCAATGACTTTTTTTGCTTTTATAGCACTTCTCATTTAGAATGGATACCTTCTCTTGTGACAAAACCACAATGTCCAATTGATCAGAGAGATCAATCAGACCACAAAGATAATGAGGTGTTAAGACAGTCAAATTTGAACTTCAGTTTTTGAGTAAGCAGTTTTGTACCTTGTACCATCTAGAAGGAGATTGAATAAGTGTAAGACATGTTTACACTTTCTTCCTTTTTTAGACTTTATAATTATTCCCATTAATTTGTTAACATTATAGGTTAACTAGACTTTGCTATTAAGAATCTATTAGCTTTACTTCTGATGACTTTTAAAAATTCAGCCAGCCAATGAAATGGAAATTGAAAGTTGTGATATTAATATAATGGAATACTATTTTGCTATGAGAAATGATGAGTAGACAGATTTCAGAAAAGCCTAGAAAGACATGAACTGATCCTGAGTGAAGTCAGCAGAACAAGAACATTGTACACAGTAACAGCAAAATTGTACAGTGATTAGCTCTACTAGACTTACCTGTTCTCAGCAATATGGTGATCCAAGACAACTCCAAAAGACTCAAGATGGATAATGCCATCCAGGGAAAAAACTATGGAGTCTGAAGCAGATCATAGCATATGCCATTTTCACTTTTTTTTTCTTTTTCATGGTTGTTCCCTTTTGTTCAGTTTCTTTCACAACATGATTAATGTGGAAATGTGTTTAATGTGATTGTACATGTATAACCTAAATCAGATTGCTTGTCATCTTGGGGAAGGGGGAGAAGACGAAGGAAGTGAGAAAAATTTGGAAGTCAAAATCTTATAAAATGCATGTTGAAAACTCTCTCTACATTTAATTGGGAAAAAATAAAATACTATTTTAAAAAAGAAAAAAAAAACAGCTAGCTCTGCAGACCCCTGAATAGCTAATAGATGCAACCACTGATTAGCAATGCTTCTAGCAAGTTTTAACAAGTTGAAGGGATTCCACAGCCAAGAGGAGCACTACTACCTGTACTTGTAGTGGAGCAAAGATCCTTCCTGGATAAAAAACAGAGCACAAATGACAGGAACAGTAATCATTTCTTTCGCTGCATCACATCCCTTCAGAATCACTAAAGCACTTACATATCCCCAGAACTAACTAAAAAAAAAACAGCACCCCCCCCAAAAAAAAAGCCTGAATGAAACTTGGGATCTGCTTAGCAGGGCTAATCTTTAACATAAAGTTCCAAGTCAAGAAATAGGCTGGAAATTGAGCATATTAAAAAAAAGAAAAAGAAAAGAAAAGAAAAGAAAAGAAAAGAAAAGAAAAGAAAAGAAAAGAAAAGAAAAGAAAAGAAAAGAAAAGAAAAGAAAAGAAAAGAAAAGAAAAGAAAAGAACTTCACCCTAAAAAGCTATGACAGTGGCAGGGAAAACAAGACACTATTTCAGAAGAAGACAACAATATGAAAATAGTTAAAAACACAAGCCTCAAAGAAAAAAAAAGAACATGATAACTGAACAAAAGTCCAACAAGAATTCCCAAAAAAATGAAAGAGATGAGTGAAAGAGGAAAAATTAAGAAAAGAAATGGGAGTGATCCAAGAAAATATTTTAAAAAATATAAAAATTGACAAAAATACTGAAGAAAATAAAACCTAAAAAAACAGAATTAGCATAATAGTGAATGAGGTGCAAAAATTCACTAAAAATATAATTTAAAAAGCATAATTGACTAAATGGAAAAAGAGACAAAAGCTCACTAAAGAAAATAATTCCTTAAAAATGAGAATTGTACAATTGGAAGCTAATGACTCATGGGAAATTAAGAAAAAAAATACAGTCAAAAGAATTTAAAAAATAGAAATGTGAAATATTTTATAAGAAAAACAACTGGTGTTGAAAATAGATCAAGAAGAAATTGTTTAAGAATTATGGGACTACCAGAAAGCAATGATGAAAGAAAGAAGCTAGACATCATGTTTCAAGAAATTACTAAAGGGAGGGATGAAGCAAAGATGTTGGAGTAAAAGCAGTGACTTGCTTGAGCTCTCCCCCTAACCCCCCCCAAATACCTGTAAAAAATGCTCTAAACAAATTCTAAAGCATCAGAACCCACAAAAAAACAGAGTGAAAAAAATTTCCAGCCCAAGACAAGAAGGACAGTTGATTGGAAAGGTTTATCACACCAGGCTGAGAGAGGAAAGCAGTTCAGTGTGGGTGTGCAGGCAAAGACCAGGCCTTAGCGAACCTGGAGTAACCATCAGAAGACAGAATCACAGGCACCTGGGGCAGTTTCAAGATGTCTCAACCCACAAATGTCAAAGACATCTTAGAAGGTCAGTAAGAAAAGTCTGTGATTATAGTGAGCAAAAGCTCAGTACCAGCCCTAGTCTCTGTGCAATGCCAGGCTAGCGGCTGCTCCCAGAGGTCTCAGCCTACAAACTGATGGGGAATCAAGTGGCTGATCAGAGAGGGATTGCAGGGATCTCTTTCTGGTGCTGAAGCAGAATTCTCTTGCTTTGTCTGTGCTAGATCTAGGTCACAGTTCTGGGTGGTGGTCCAGGGACGAGAAGGAGTTGTGGCATGGTAGATTTCATAGTAGACATGGAGAAGGAATACTCATCACAGTTCCCAAGCAGAAAAGAGTGCTTTTGGTCATTCATAGACCAGAGCACAGGCCAGGAAAGGAATAAATACCTCACCCCTTACCATATCACCTTGGAAGAACTGAAAATTTACAGGTCCCTAGAATTATCTCTAAATATAGCTGCAGAAAACCCCAGAAGCTTGGGACAATACATTCTCCACACTGGAAGCAGACCCGTACATTAACAAAGACTTTCAAACTCAAGCAATTGGCTGGGATCATGAGCAAACCTCACAAAAAAGTCAGACCATAGAAACTTTGGTGACAAAAAAAGATCAAAATCAAAACATACAAACACATAAAGACAACAAAGTCAAAGCTCCTACATCCAAAGCCTCCAAGAAAAATTAGAATCGGTCCTAGGCCATGGAAGAGCTCAGAAAGGAGTTTGAGAAATAAGTGAAGTAGAGGAAAAATGGGAAGAGAAATGTGAATGATGCAAGAAAATCATGAAAAATAAGTCAACAGCTTGCTAAAGGAGACCCAAAAAAAAAATACTGAAGAAAATAACACCTTAAAAAATAGCCTAGGCAGCTAGGTGGTGCAGTGGATAGAGCACTGGCCCTGGCATTAGGAGGACCCAAGTTCAAATCCAGCTTCAGACCAAACACTTGACACTTCCTACCTGTGTGACCCTGGGCAAGTCACTTAACCCCAATTGCCTAAAGAAAACAAACAAACAAACAAACAAAAAATAGCCTAACCCAAATGGCAATACAGGTCCAAAAAGCCAATGAGGAGAAGAATGCCTTAAAAAGAATTGGTCAGATGGAAAAAAACAGTCCAAAAGCTGACTGAAGAAGATTCTTCCTTAAAAAAATAGAATGGAGCAATTGAAAGATAGTGACTTTATGAGAAATATAGATACTTTAAATCAAAACCAAAAGAATGAAAAAAAAATAGAAAACAATATGAAATATCTCATTGGAAAAACAATTGATCTGGGAAAAGGATCCAGGAGAGATAATTTTAAAATTATTGAAGTATCTGAAAGCCATGATCAAAAAAAGAGCCTAGACATCATCTTTCAAGAAATTAGCAAGGACAACTGCCTTGATATTTTAGGAGCAGAGGGTAAAATAGAAATAGAAAGAATCCACAGATCACCTCCTGAAAGAGATCCCCAAGGGAAAACTTCCAGGAATATTGTAGTCAAATTCCAGAGTTCCCAGGAGAAGAAGAAAATATTTCAAGCAGCCAGAAAGAAATAATTCAAATATTGTGAAAATACAATCAGCATAACACAAAGATGTTGGAGTAAAAGCAATGACTTGCTTGAGCTCTCTAGCAGCTTCTACTTTGAGACAATGGAAAGCTTGGAATATAATATTCTGGAGGCCAAAGGAGATATGATTACAACCAAGAATCACCTACCCAGCAAAACTGAGTACAATCCTTCAGGGTAAAAAAGCTGGAGATTCAGTGAAATAGAGGACTTTCAAGTATTCTTGATGAAAAGACCAAAGCTGAATAGAAAATTAGACTTTCAGATACAAGACTCAAGAGAAACATGAAGAGTTAAACAGGAAAGAGAAACGATAAGAAACTTATTAAGATTGAACTGTTTACATTCTGCGTGGAAAGATTATATTTATAACTTATGAGATCTCTGTCAGTATTAGGGTAGTTGGAGGGAAAAAATGATATGTATTTGATAGATAGATAGATAGATAGATAGATAGATAGATAGATAGATAGATGGCACAGGTTGAGTAGATGAAGGGGTGATATCTGGAGAATAAAATTAAGGGGTGAGAGAGGATTATACTGGAAGAAGGAGAAAGAGAGAGGTAGAATGGGGTAAATTATCTCACATAAAACAGACAAGAAAAGGCTTTTACAGTGGAGGGGAAATGGGTAAAGGTGAGAAGGAATGAGTGAATCTTATTCTCATCAAATTTGGCTTAAGAAGGTAATAACCACACACACTCAATTGGGTATGGAAATCTATCTCACCCTACAGGAAAATAGGGGGGAAAGAAGACAAAAGAGTAGGAGGATGGTACAGGGGAGGGCATATTGGGGGAGGGGGTTATCAGAAGCAAACATTTCTGAGGAGGAACAGGGTAAAAACAGAGATTAGAACAAATGGGATAGGATTAAGGGAAATATACTGAGTTTTTCACAATATGACTACTATGGAAGAGTTTCGTGTGACTACACATGTATTAAGTTGCTTGACTTCTCAATCAGAGTGGATGGATAGGGAGAAAGGGAGAAAATTTGGAACCCAAAGTTTTAAAAATAAAAGTTAAAAAAATAGATTTCACATGCAACTAGGAAATAAGATATGCAGGCAATGGGGTATACAAATCTATTCTGCCTTACAGGAAAATTGAAAGGGGAGGGGATAAGGAAAGGGGGGAGATAGGAGGAAGGGTCAATTAGGGGAAGGGGTATTCAGAATGCATGCCATCTTGGGGTGGGGGAGGGATGAGATGGGGAGAAAATTTGAAACTCAAAATCTTGTGGAAGTGAATGTTGAAAACCCAAAATAAATTAATTAATTAAAAAAAAGAAATTAATAAAGGAAAATTGCTCCAATGTCTTAGATCCAGAGAGAAAATACAAATTGAAAGAATTCACCTATCTTTCTCTTAAACAGATTCCAAGATGAAAACTTTCAGAAATATGATAACCAAATTCCAGAACTCCCAGGTCAAGGAGAAAATATTGCAAGCAGCTAGAAAGAAAGAAAAAAAAATCAAATATCACAGATCCACAGTCAAGATCACACAAGATTTCCACATGAAAGGAGCAGAGACATTGGAATATGATATTCAGGAAGGCAAAGTAGCTAGAATTACAACCAAGAAAAACGTACCTAGAAAAATTGAGTATAATTCTTCAGGGGGGAAAAAAGATATTTAATGAAATACAGGAATTTCAAGCCTTTCTGATGAAAAGAACAGAGTTCAATAGAAAATTTGACATTAACGCATGACTCAAAAAAAGTATAAAAATGTAAACATGTAAGATAAACCAAGAGGAACTCAATAAAGTTAAACTGTTTACATCCTGAAATAGAAAGATAACATATATAATTCCTACAAACTTTATCATTATTAGGGCATTTAAAAGTAGTTTACATAGACAGAGGGCATGTGTGTGAATTGATTATATTGGGATGATCTCAAAAAATGAAGGCATGAGGAGAGATGCACTGGAAGGACAAAGGGAGAGGTATAATGGGTAAAGTTATCTTACATAAAATAGATGGGTAAGATGAGGTTTTATAGTGGAGGGACAAGTAGGGGTTATGGTGGGCCATGCTTGAACCTCATTCATAAAAAATTAGATCAAAGAGGAAATGTACATGCATATTTACATGCATATATACATACATACATGCATGCATATATACATACATACATACATGCATACATGTAGATAGATACAGATACAAATACAAACATATGTGTATGTGTCTGTCTCTCTGTGTCTGTGTGTGTATGTACATGCATACACTAAGTTGGATATACAAATATATCTTATCCAACAGAGAAATAGGAGGGCAAGGGGATAAGAGAAAGGGGAAGGATGATAAGAGAGGGAGGGTTAAGCAAGGAGTGGCCAGAAGCAAAATGGACATGAGAAAGGCCAGGATAAAAAGTCAGAGATAATCACAAATAGAAGAAAATAGGATAAAAGGAAATATGCAGTTATCATAACTGTGAATATAAAGAGGATAAGCTCCCTCATAAAATGGAAGCAGTTAGCAGATTGATTTAGAAACTAGAATGAAACAATAATTTGTTTATAAAAATCACACTTGAAACATAAAGACATATAGTTAAAACAAGGGGCTGGAGCAGAATCTATTGTGCTTAAGTTGAAATAAAAAAGGCAGGGGTAGCAATCATGATCTCACACAAAGCAAAAGTAAAAATAAACCTAATTTAAAATGATTGGGGAAACTACATTTGTTAAAATATACTATGAGAATGAAGTGATATCGAAATTTTTATAGAAAATTTCTCTGACAAATGGTTCTTTTCTCAAATATGTGAGGAAATTAGTGAAATTTATGAAAATAAGAGACCTTCCCTAATTGATAAATGGTCAAATGATATGAATGCAAAGTTTTCAGAAGAAGAAGTCAATGCTATTCATAGTTATATAAAAATGTTCTAAATCATTATTGATTAGAGAAATGAAAATTATAATAACTCTGAAATACCATTGCACATCTCTCAGAAGTGACAAATTCTGGAGGCCATGAGGGAAAATAAATATAATAATGCATTCTTGATGGAATTGTGAACTGATCAAAACATTCTGGAGAACAATTTAGATCTATGCCTAAAGGCCTATGAATCTGTGCATTACCTTTGACCCAGCAATACCACTATTATGTACATATCTTAAAGAGATCATATAAAAATGAAAAAGGATCTACGTGTATAAAAATAATTAATTTTACCAGCTCTTTTGGTGGTGCCAAAGAATTGGAAACTGAGAAAAAGCTCACCAGTTGGAGAATAACTTAATAAGTTTTGGCATATGATAGACAATAAATGACAATGGACATGGTCCATATGCGATGACTCATATGAAGTGATGCAAAGTGAAGAGAGCACCACCAGGAAATAATTATACACAGCAACAGCAATACTGTAATGACGATTAGTTGTGAAAGACTTAGCTACTCTGATCAATTCAGTGATTCAAGATAATTTTAAAGGTTTCATGATGAAAAATGCTATCCACAACCAGAAAGAGAGCTAATGAACTCTGCAAATTGAATTACAATTTTCATACTTTCTTCATTTTTTTTTCCTTTTTTACTATATGGCTAATATGGAAATATATTTTACATGATTTTATATGTAAGTGGTATCAAATTTCTTGCCTTCCCAGGGGGCAAAGGAGAAGTGGGGAGGTAGGGAGATGATGTGGAACTCAATTTTTTTAAAAAAAAAAAGATAAGAATAAATAATAATTAAAAAAGAAAAAAATCCACATTACTTCAAAGTTATTAGCACCATTTAGTGTTCTGTTTGAATTCGGGAACTTATCTGAGATTTACATGTACTAGGGCCAAAAAGCCCTCATAGAAAAATCTAGGAAGTACCCCCTTATTCCATACATATTACCAGGATGTGACTTTTGTCTAATATATAATAAACTTTGTTAATTATGTTCTTTTGGTCTTTGGGATGGTTTCTATTTGACTTCTAGATTCCCCTTTACAATCTTATTTTCTTCTATTGCCACTTTATACTGGCTACTTTTAAACTTACTTTTATACTGGCTAAAAAAGGAGTTCATAAAGGGAACCAGAACAAGATAAAATGTTAACACTGCAAATCATTAACATATACGAGAAATCCTATGGAGAATAGGAGTATAATATAACATAAATAAAAGAAGATGTATTCCGTTCATGTGGAGGAACAATGACAGGTAGATACGTAGATTATTCTGATAATGCCCCATGATGTGAGGGGAAGGTAAAAAATGTCTCTATCATGTTGGGTGGATATCTTTTGTTGAACTTTTGGGAGGAAATATACAAAAATCACCCAGAAGGATGGGCATGGTTTATCAAGTGTATGATTTACATTTTTATAGGGAATTCCCAATCATTGAGATCACAGATCAATTTAAGTATTTTTATTATGATTTAATGAAGAATACTGTGCCTCTGTGCCCAATATTCTGGTATTAAATAACTCCACACTTAGTTTTCCTGGTTCTCCTACAGTAGTCATATTACCTGAAACTCAATCTGAAAAAAGCACTAGTCAATATCACATATAATTTTATTATTATGAACATTGATAACAATATAAATATAGTACCTTAATGTTTGAAAAAGTGCCTTACAAATATGTCATTTTATCCTCAAAAGAATTCTGAAAGGTAAGGGCTCTTACTCTTATTTTATAGATGAGGAAACTGAGACATACAGTGGCTAAATCAATTGCCCAGTTTTATACAGCTAGTATTTATCTGAGGCAGGATTTCCAACTAAGGTCTTCTTGACTCCAAGTCTTAACACTGTATCTACTATGCCATGTAGCTATGAATCTCTTCCACATATTTTCAATGACCCTAAACTGCTTGTTGCTATTTAAAAAAAAAAAAAGCCTATTGGGGGCAGCTAGGTGGCTCAGTGGATAGAGCACAGGCCCTGAAGTCAGGAGGACATGAGTTCAAATCCACCCTCAGACCAAACACTGGATGCTTACTACCTGGGTGACCCTGGGACGTCACTTAACTCCAATTGCCTTAAAAAGAAAGGCTATTTCTTAAACACCAATATTTCTGTAGTGATGCTTCAGGACTATGAACAAAATGATCTTGATGGCTAAAAATGGCAAGTAACTGAGGACAGATAAAAAGACTTGTGATTGATGGAAGTAGAAGAGATAATTTGTACATAGAAGTTATTTAAAGGACAGGGTACAGGTCATATACAAATTCTAAAAGAGGTGGGTCAGTCACGTGTTGTGAATGAAAGATGATAGAAAAGGTCAATTGGTACTATTATTACTAATTACTACCTGTGTGACAGTGTGCAAATCAGTTAACCTTTGTCTCAGTTTCCTCATCTGTAAAATGGGGATAATAATAACACCTACCTCAAAGGGTTTCTGTGAGGATGAGATGATAATCATGTTTTGCCTACTTCCTGGCACTTGTCAAAATCTCTATAAACATTTATTTTAAAAAGACAAAGGAATACCTTAATATTTTGTATAGATTGTATATGAGGGATCTATATAGAAAGCATAAACAAGAATTGAAGATGAGTAGAAGTCACGGAGGGATGGCAAGCTGTATAAGTGGAGAAAGCACAAAACAAAGTTTGTGTTGCTTTTTTTTTCTTAAGACAATGTAAGACAATCTAATTACTATTAACTGATATTTTATTGAGGTTGATGTTGCTGCTGCTGCTGATGATGATGATATAACAAGAAGATAATCACTTTAGTTATCCATTTTATTTTGGGGAAAAAATCAACATAGAAAAGATCCAGTACACTACTTTAAAAATATTTTCAAATATTATGGTCCTTTCTAAAACATATCACCTACAGTCAGGCCTGCATCTTCATCCTCATAGTCTCCTTCATTATATCTTGGTTGGAACCAGGTCTCTGCATCACTTCCCAATCACTTCCAAACCATACCATCATATGTGAATTCTTCCTCTTTTCTGGCTCTTTCTTATTTCTCATCTTCTTTCATTAGAATGTAAACTTCTTAAAGGAACTTACTTTTATTGTTTCTATTTGGATCCCTACTGATTAGCCCAGTTCCTGTTATCTAGTAAGCACTAATCACAATGTTATAATCACTCATTCATTCAAGAGAAAATTGTGGCTGTCAGTGTTATTAATATTCTGCATTTTCTTCTCACCAAATAGGCTATGTATTTGATCAGAGAAATAGGGAAAAGGACAAAATTCCAATTCAAATATTCAGACAATTTGGCATCAAGTGACTTTATATAAATTAGTTAATGTCCTTTAGTGATATTCTAGTCTAGACTTTTCATTTTATTAATCAGGAAACTGAGGCCAAATGAAGTTAAATTACTTATCCAAGGTTATAAAGGTAGTAAATATTAAATAAGTTGTTTAAATCTAGTTCCTTAGAATGCAGACCAATAGATTTTTTTTTCATTTTATTCTTAAACAAGTTATGATAGGTCAATAAAAACTTAGCTTGCTCTGAGAATTTAAAGAAAAAAATGAATCAAGAAAATAAAAGAAATTCAGACCAGAGCATCTGTGACTTTAAAACCATACGTCATTATTAGATGATGAAATAGATATGCTGTGGCTTGTTTTACACACTTCGAAGGAATTGATTCTATAGCCCTGAAAATGTCACAAAATGACAGAAATGTAAAAATTGTATTTTCAACTTGCGCAACCTACATTTAGATTATATTACACTTCTATTTTTTTCTGTTGCTATTCAGGAGGGAGGGGTTATTTTGGTTTTGCATTTATTTTTAAAACATAATGTTTGATGCAAATCCCAGAGTAGACCACCTTTAAGAGTTAGCATAGACAACACTGCAGTATCATCAGTTGTGGTACTAGCTGAAATATTCAGGTGGCCAAGTCAAAAATGGTGAACCTGGTATTCCAGATGGTGGGTTATAATGGATGCTTGTTCCTGTTATAAACTATATCTGACCACAAGGCTGAAAATCTAATAAAAATAGGTATGTGGAACTCCATAAATCAAAGCACATTTATTCCCTCTTGTAAGGTATATTTTGTTTTGTTTTATTACATACTGTCTAATATAGGTGAAACCTATCAAAATTTAGGGCACACAAACAGTAGACAACAAACTATGACAGTTGTACACATACCATGGAAAGGAATATTTCTATGAATCAAAATATCTAGCATGCTTATATAAACATATTTTATTACAAATAAACATATTTTTATACAAACTTTGATATTTATTACTGCAGATGTAATAAATGGACTAGAACATACACTTATGGACAACTTCCTTAGTTCCAAATTGTAAGAAAATTTAGATCACGCCCTAAAGAAAACCAACTATTATTGCAGTTGTACCCTCAAAGGCAGAAAATGCAGTTTATGAAGGGTGAAATAAGAGTTACTAAATGATGCAGCTCAACTGCTTTTACTACCTAAATGAAATGCAAAACAGCTTGATAGCTGAATTCAGTAGCAAAAGCTTTAAGTATCTCTGGAGTTAGAGGTTTACAGGAATTCATGGCAATAATTTCAATAATGTTTATCCAAATAGGGCTTGGCATCCTATAATGCTAGAGCTAAATCTATTCATTTCTCCTCTATTTTAGCCAAGTGTAAATACTTTTAAAAGTCTAACACCATTCTCTTAGGTAGTGAAGATTCATGTAGATTAATAAATTTGAAGTGGTGCTGCTATTTCTGTTGTAACCGACGAATTTGTACAGTTGAAGAGTTTGGTACTAGTGTTTTCAAAGCTAGCTAAAAAAGTTTGCTGACCATCTGTTTTTATAAAGACCAAAGGCTACATTTGAATACAAGTGTAGAAGTATTAGATTATGGTTCATGAGCCACAAAAATCCCATCTTGTGATTTAGATTCATGGAAAGAAAGACTGGAATGTATGAATTAAATGAAAGCTTCTTGGGGAATATACTGAAATTTAAGCTCAGTCATTCTGAGTGATCCCATCCTTTCCTTGTCTTCCTTCTCTGACCTACTTGTCAACAAGTCTATTGGGAGACGTGGTATGTACTTGATCTCATCTCCCTGTTCTTTGTACCACCTGTTAGTCAGCGCAAAGCCACATATGCTCTAATCCCATGCCCCTTATCTCTCATCTCATTTCCCTATGTGCCAGTGGGGGAGGAGTTGAGATGCAATGGTCCATTGCCTTTCAGAAACATGTGGCTATAAGGATTATCTTGTAATTATTATGAAAATTTATCTGTAAAAACAGCAGGTGTTTATAAAATTGTCCCCCTGGCCTTATTCAATCGTTTTTGCCTTGGATACTATAATAAACTTTAAAAAATTTTCCTTGGTTTGCTTCATTATTGAAGACAAAGGCTCAAACAAAAAATCATTTTAACTAATATGTCTCTATATGGTTTAAGTAAATTCCATTTTAGATCAAGTTGGCTGGTCTTCATCATGAAGAGGAGGCTCTATTATTTGGGTGCTATTTTTTAGGTGTATTATTTTCCTTTCCACAAAAAAGATGTGACAGTGCTCTATTATGCTCATATGTATCATATTTACTGACCTTGTTCTGTATCCAATTGCACATTCATAAGAAAGAGATATTTAACTTTATTTAGCCACCCCCATATTTTACATTGGCTTTCTAATGACATAGCATTTTGTTCAGGATGTAAAACTTGTGGTTCTGTTAATAATAATAATAATAATGAATATTTAACAGTTATACAGTGTTTACTACATGGCAGGCACTGTGCTAAGTGCTTTACAATTATTACCTCATTTGATCCTCACAACCATTTTGTTTTATGTTTGTGGTGGAGGCCCAGCTAGTCTTCATTCTCCTCCCAGCCATGTTCTTGACTTCTGGGTGCTTTTAAACCATGCTGCTACAGCAATAACCTTCAACTCCAGCCACCTTCCACTATTTTTCTCCTTTGTTGTATGTGTTGTCTTTCTTCATTAGAATATAAACTTTTTGAGGGTGGAGACTTTCTTTTTCTCTTGCATTCATATCTCCAACACTTAGCGCATTACTGAGGTGGGTTCAAGCATATATTGCTTAGTGCAAGTTTTAATTCCAAATATATGAACTAGAAATTTAAGTATCTGTGCAGAAGGATCTTACATTGTTTTTAGGAAACATTTTCTCTTAAATTGCAATTAAAATATTGTTGCCTAAGTGTTTTTGGAAAAAGGAGAAAATATGTGCTGAGAAATTTTCAGCTAGTATCTTTTTTATGTGTTGCCTATTATATTGGGTGGGCTAAATTGGTGTTAAATAGTTTCTGTAAACTTTAATTGATAAAAATGAGCAATTCCATTGACATGGATAAAGCTCTTTGTGTGTGTAAAAATAAAGAATAGTCACACATTTCCTGATTTTATTATCAAGATTTTCAATCATTAGTACAGTAGGTTATAGCAATGACATGGAAAACATTTCTAATAAATCACTATGGTAAAAATAGGAATAGGGCTTATGATTGACTCACTTTGTTTATGCCATTTAAAGAAAATACCTTAGTTACAATATATCTGCTCTTATGAAGTTCACTTTTCCTCAAAAGCGTTAGTTCTCTTCCTTTTTTTTTCCTTTAGACAACACATTTGGAGCTCTATGTTTAAGTCTAAACAACCTAATTGGGGGGAAAAAAACATGCCTTTATATCTCTCTGCATCAGTAGGACATAACACTGTTCTTTCAACTGAACCCTTCAATAATTCATAGATCTGTAATTTCATCCATGTGTATGCTTGTTTCATAGACCCAGATAATAACATCAGTACATGATATTTGTGAATTTCTCTCCAGGCTGTACCACTGATTCATTTCCATGAGACTTTCCATAATACCATAACAAAATTTAATTGTCTTGGAAACTCATTCCTCCCATAGACTATATATAACATTGGAAGTGCTTTCAGCCCCTACCTCTACTCCAGCTGATTGGATAGTTCCTCCCAGAACCTCCATTTCACTCAGGAGGCTCAAGCCAAAGATGTCTTCATTCTTCTCCCCGATGCATTCTGACCTCATCTCCACATGACTTTTGTCTATGATAGCCTCCACACACCCCTTCAGCTTTCTTTTGCTGTCTTCTCTATTAGAATGTAAGCTCCTAGGAAGAGACTATCTTTATGCCTGTATTTGGATTCTCAGTTTTAGGCACAGTGCTTGGCACAAAGAAAGTGCTTAATAAATTCTTGTTGATGACTAGACTTCACTTATACTCAAAAGTCTTTAATGCATAACCATTATTCTGGAATTGAATCTCAGAAATTCAAAAAAAATAGGTCATCTGATTTAGGGAAACTATTATATATTTTTAAAAAAAAACAGTACTATATTTGGAATTAGAGAATCTGAATTGCAATCCCAGCTCTGATACTTACTACCAGTCTGACCTTGAGTAGATCACATGTAACATCTTTAGCCTTCAATTTCTCCATCTCTAAAATGAAGGATTTGGATTAAATCACTTAAAAGATCTTTTCAACTATAAATTTAAAATCCTATTATTCAGAGAAAAACATAAAGTCCATCACCCAGGCCCATGCTCAAAGGCTTTTCAGTATGGGATACCCTACCAGACTTTTCTCTCCACTGGCACAGTCTTTTGAAAACCTAAAGTCACTTTCAATGATGAGTCATATAAAAAGGACATCACTGGGAGCTGAACATAGTGTCAATGAGTAAATACTGTTTGTGTTGTGGATTATAATGATAAGGAGATTTCCCCTCCTATCCTAGCAATCACAACTTCATACCCAGGAAGACCTGAGTTCAAATTTGGTCTCACACACAAAGTCTGTGACCCTGGGCAAGTTACTTCACCTTTTTTCTGCCTCATTTTCCTCAAATATAAATTAAGGATAATAGCATGTTTCTCACTGGGTTGTTGTAAGGATTAAATGAGATAACATTTGCAAATACTTAGCGCAGTCCCTGACACATAGTAGGCACTTGATAAATGCCTATTCTCTTTTAGCCTCCTCTTCTCTTTGCCAAAGCAATCCTTTCTACATGTACAAGTGTTCCTATTACATTCTATCTTTTCTAGCAGTGTCCCCTCTACCATCTCTACTTTCATTCATCTTCAGTTTCTCTCAGACTTATCCTGCCTTCTAGATGTCTACATAAATTTTCATTTCTCATGCAAAAAACAAACAAACCAAGCAAACAAACAAAAAAGAAAGAAAGAAAATATTCCATCAGTCTATCCCAGTCAGCTATCATTTTATATCTCTGCTCCTTTTCATGGCTTAATCTCTTGAGAAATTTGTCTAAAATAGATACCTTCACTTCTTTCTTCTCATTCTTTCCTACACTCTTCATAATCTAGATTCAGACCTTGCATTATACTGAAGCTCTTCTCTCCCATGTTACCAATAATCTTTAAATGGACAAATATAATCGACTTTTCAAAATTCTAAATCTTTTTAACTTCTCTTCAACCTTTGATACTGTCAATCACCCTCTCCAACATGATATTCTCTTTCTAGGTTTTCGTGGCCCTATTCTGTCCTGGTTCTTCTCCAACCTGTGGGACCTCTCCTTCAGAGTCTCTTTTTCTTGGATCTTCATATACATGATATTGGTAATGATCAGTGCTCCTCAAGACTCCATCCTGGCCACTCTTTTTTTCTCTGTACTGTTTCACTTATTGGTGTCATCGGAATTTTTCTGGCCCTACCTCTCCCAACCTTTACTCTTGAATTCTAACTTGAATCTCAAACCTAGATGTAATGTATGCATCTTTAGCTCAGAACATCCCTAACTGAACTTACTAAATTCCCCTTCCGGAAAAAAAAATACAAAAACAAAAACCTACTCTTATAAATGTTCTTATTTATGTTGAGGATTCCACTATCCTCCCAATCATACAGCTTTGCAAAATAGATGTTTTGTATCCAATAAAGGGTCATGTTCAGTTAATTCTACCTTTTTAATATCTCTCATATACATAGTCTTCTTTCCTCTACGATTGCCACCACACTGTGTCAGACACTTATGATCTAATGCTGGTGCTATTCCAATAGCCTGCTGATTGGTCTCCCTTTCTTAAGTCTCCCTCTACTTCATGCCATCCTCCACTTAGCTGTCAAACTGATGTTTTGTTTTGCTTTTTTTAAAAAGCAGCATGGACCATATCACTGCCATGTTCAATAAGTACAAGTGGCTCCGTATAACCTCTAACATAAAATATTTAAAAATCTGACTCTTAAAGTCCTTCAAAATCTGACTTCTTCTTACCCTACTTGTCTTCTTGAACCTTACTCTCTTCAACATATTATTTGATCCAATGACATAGGCCTTCTTACTGTTCTTCATGTGTAACACTCTGTCTCTAAACTTTAACCATTTCCATGAACTATCCCCCATGTCTAAAACTCTCTCCAAATTCATCTCTATCAACTGGCTTCCTTTAAGTCTCCTCCAAAATTCTCTCTTCTATGAGAATCCTTTTTAAGTCATCTTTCATGCCAGATTCTTTCTCCTATGACTATCACCAATTTACCCTCCACGTGTCTTTTTGGTGAATGTTGGTGAATGTGAATTTGAATGTTGTCTCCCCCATTATATTGTTATCTGTTGAACATAGAAACAATTTTTTTTGCCCTTCTTCATAGCTCTAGCATTTAGCACACTGCCTGGAACATAGCACGTATTTAATAAAGCTCTGTTTAGCAACTAACTGGCTGATTTCCTATAACTTCCCATATATACTGGGGGGTTCACTTCTCTAAAAGTGAACTGGTTTGACATGTCAAGATGATACTTTTTTAACTCACACAAAATACTCATGATTACGTTCATATATAAAAGCTAGATTCCAATTTGAGACAATATAGATGCACTTTTGTCCCTTCAGATGTTTATAACTATGGATTTCTTTTGATTTTCCCTGCCTGCTAGACATCTGTCTTATTTCCATCTGTGCCTCTTTATATTTCTGAACTCAAAATCTAAGCATATATCATATAGTTTAGTAGAGAGACTTAAAAAAATATCCATTTGGAAATATACATTTTCTATTGTTTATTATTTATAAATTATTTGACTGATGATGGTGCTTTTCTGGGGCAATATCAACATTTCTGTATTCAATTATAAAATCCTTAATGGGGGAAAATATATAATGCAAAATATTTTTAAAATGGAAACAAAATTAATTATTTTATTTTCTAAAATAGGTAGTATGAGATAATTCATCTTTTTCATGTTTTATTTAAATTGCAACTGAAAGTGAAATATGCTTTTTAAAAATGTGAAATACAATGTTTTAAATGGTGCATTTTAATTAAAAAAGTCATTAACTTATTTTCTTAAAAAATAACAGAGATAAATGAGTCAAGTCTACAATATTTTTTTTATTCTAAAATTACATAACTATATGAAAATGATACATTTGGATCCTATAGTTTTAGAGTTAGAAGGAATCCTTGAGATTACCTAGTCCAACCTGTTTAGTTTATGGATAGGGAAATATCCTCATACTTAGTTAAATTTTATGAAGTTTTTTTGGCTTGAGGTTTCTTGCATAAAGAGATATACCATCTGTTACCTCATTAAAATGTAAAGTTCCCTCTAGTGCTACATCTACAGTCCCCATTAGCAAGTTGGTTCCTCCTGGGGGACAACTACCTCAGGTTCAAGGTACTCTGTGGCTCCAGACTCCTAAAACTATAGCTCTTGAGCGTTCAACTTTGGTAGTCAGTCAAGTGAAAAAAAATTAGCTCACAGAAAAGGTATTTACTGAAACAACAACATAAGAATAGCAACTTCAAAATATTTCCTCCTTAAACCTGGAATTATTCCCCTACCACCTTGCTCCTCAATACATGAAGCATCAGTACAAAAATGGTTATATTCATAGAAGACACTAGTTGAAAGGCATACATGCAGGGAACTACACAGTCAATGCAGCTCTGACCAGACACTATGTTACATATGCATAGATTAGATGTAAGAGGATCTCAAGATACTCTATTTCCCTCTATTAAACCATCCATCCACAAAATAGTAGTAAGATATCTTGCAGAAATTTTTAGACATAAGTAGACATGGAAAAAAGAAATTATCACTCTGAATCATTGAAACATATCCTCTTCCACTTTGTTACCTTTCATCTGTGATCTGTCTCTAGGATACATAAATATACATACATATACATACACACATACATACATACATACACATGTATACACAACATTCACACTTTTACTAATATGACTTTAATGATGGATTTTTCTATAAAACAGTCATGTAGTCACAGGTCCTAAGTGGGGAATATTTTGATAAGCTTAATAAGTTTAAGAGCTACTTGCATAGCAGAAGTAAATAATGTAGATAAGTGAAATATTTCATTATGTTGGAGCTGTAGAAATTGTGACTGAGAATTAACTTTGAACCTAGAGATATTCTTATGGGGGTCAACATGATGTCAAACTGTGGATAAGTGAATTTACAAAGGGTTGAATTTAATAATATTTTAAACTGAAAGACACAAATTATACTAATCAAATCTCAGATTACTAAGGCCAGCAAAATGCAGGCCCTACAAGATTGCTTTGAAGTCACATGACTGATAGTCATTATCAGATAATCAGGTAAAAAGCTTACCTACTCTTCTATTAGCATTGTTTTCTTCCCTTAAAATGCCAGAGGAATTTATATTCAATCTTGGACCTTACAGCTAATAGGTGGAGCTAATAGTTTTGTAATAGTTTGGGAGAGATGTGACTACTATGATAATCACCACGTGAAAGAAAAGAAGGGGGCAAATGCACAAGATGCTGTGAAGGAAAAAAAATATATAACATTTGACAACTGAATGAAGAGAATATGTGCAAAAATGAGAAAGAGACAGAGACAGAGAGACTGATAAACAGAAAGAGACAGAGAGAGACAAGGACAGAAACAGAGAAACATATTGCAGACCTGGGTGACTAGAAAGCTGTTTCTGTCCTCAGCAGTAATAGGTTTTTAGAAAAGTGGTAGAACTAGAGGTAAAGAAAATGTATTCTATTTTGGAAGTGAGTGTGACATATAGTATGACTATATGGACTATGACAACAGGACATCCAGTTTGAAATGACTGACTTTATGGACTTCAAAATTATGCCTTCTCTACTGCTGGATCATTCTGGAACTTCCCCACATACCTGGAGTCTCCTTGTGCTGAAATAGCCTAGCAACCCTGTGGCCTGCTCATGCTGAACTATTTCTCTACAAAGCCCATTCCACTTCTTTCATTGGTTAATTCCTCCTAGAGTTTTTTGAAAGAACCTGGGCTGGCCTGGCTTCATTCTCCTTTTTCCACTCCTTACTTTCTGGGATAGTCTTGCATGATGTACCTTCTTCATCTGTTTTCTTCCCCTAGCTTTTCAGAACCCTTTAGTGTGTTGTCTTCCCCATTAGAGTGTAACCTCTTTAGAGACAGAGACTTTCTTTTTGCTTTTATTTGTATCATTACAATTAAGCTAGTGCTGGGCATATAGTAAGACTTTAAACGCTTATTACTTTCCTAACCTCTTGATGGGGGACTAGGGATAAGGAGGGAGATCAGTATGGATAAATAGATCTGAGAATCATTTCTACCGAAATGATAATGAAACCCACAGAAACTGATGAGATTATGAAGTGAGATATTACAGGCAAAAAAAAATCTCTGGATAGAACTTTCAAGGACACCAATAATTATTGGTGTGACATGAAGATCCACCAAAAGAAACTGAGAAAGAAAAGTTATAAAGGTAAAAGGAGATCAAAGAGTGAGCAATCACTAGAACTCAGAAACCAGAGCATTTTTAGGTGGAAAATGTGCTCAGCAGTGTCAAATGTTGCAGTTAAAGAAAGATGAGCAATAAGGCTAGGATATTAAATAATTACTGATAAATTTATAATTAAAATTTTGGAACCATATTTTGATGTTACAGTTGATATGATTAAAATTAATACATATAATTCCAGTAGTTGAATAGGAGGAAAAAAATGAGACAGAGAGAGGATTCTGAGAAGGTGGTGGAGTAGGTCAGAAAATTTCAATCTCTCAAGATTTTCCTCCATAAAAGAGATAAAATAGCACTCCTGGGTGAACATAGAGCTGTAAAAACAAATAAGAGTAGGGATAGAATAAGGGTCCTCACTTTTCAATTGGAGAAGATCTGAAGAAAAATTCCTGGAGGAGATTTCCTTCTTGTGAAGACAGAGTAAACAACTCCAGGGTAGGGTCCACTTTAACAACAAGTGGCAAGCCCTGGGGTTAATTGGGTTGGGAGGCTGCCTTTCCCCAACTGCTGGAACTTTAACCCACAGGAAAGTAAGGAGAGTTAGGTGTCGAACCTGGGAAAGATCTAGGGAACATCTGCTGACAAGGAATGCCAGACAGCTGTGCTGCAGAGAGCAGCTGCACGGCTGCTTCCTTCTTATAGAAGCAGTGGGGGAGGATACTGCTGGCTGTGGGCACTCACAGGTGGTTTGGAGGTCTTGGTTTGAGTTCAAGGTCAGAAGGGAAAACTGAAGAGGATCAGAGGCCAGATGCAGGATTCCCCATACCCCAGGGCTAGAAGTGATTAAAAAAACTAAATAATTTTTTAAAAAATGTGCAGGCAAGGAGAAAGAATCCACCATAGAGATTAAATGCAATTCAATGACTATAGGAGACAATAAGATATGTGAAAGCATTTTTTAAAAATAGAAGTAAATTTAAGGTATGCCATATTAAAAAAAAAAAACAGGGGTCAGGTAGGTTGTGCAGTGGATAGAGCACAGGCTCTGAAGTCAGGAGGACCTGAGTTCAAATACATCCTCAGACCAAACATTTGATGCTAGCTGCATAACCCTGGACAAGTCACTTAACCCCAATTGTCTAAAAAAAATTGATCTGGAAAACAATTCAAAGAAGGATATCTTAATAACCATTTTGTATTTCAAAAAATGAGGGAAAACTGTCTAGATATATTTGAACAATAAGTGAAAAAAGAACTATAATCCACAGATTGCCTCTTAAAAAGATTTCATAAAATGAAAACTCCCAGAACTGTCATTATCTAAATCTAAAGCTTCTGGTTCAAAGGAAAATTTCTAGTAGAATCCATAAAGAAAGAATGCAAATACATAGAAATTATAATTAGGATCATACAAGATCTACCAGGTAGTACTAAAGGAATAGAAAGCATGGAATGTAATATTCCAAAAAAACAAAAGAAATATGCCTATAATAAATAATAAATTACCTAGCAAAACTAAGAATAATTCTATAGCAGAAAAATGGAACTCCAATTAAACAGGTGACTTCCATTCCAGATGAATAGATAAGACATGGGTAGGAATTTTAAGATGTAAATACAAGTAAGAAACACGTACAAAGATATTGATGTAGAAATATGTTCTACTCCATAGGTATAGAGGATGGAACAGGATGAGGAGAAAGTGGGAGTAGGGTATAGATTGAAGTGGGAATTAGTCATAAGTAAAAACAATCCTTAAACTAAGAGGGAATTGTGGAAAAGGAATTAAAATGAAAGAAAAAAGTTAAGAATTTTGAATAAATATGAAGCAAGAATCAAAGAGAAAGGGAAAAATTGTAAGGGAATTACATGAAGTAAACTTCAGAATTATCTTTCAAAAACTGAATGTTAATGTAAAAGGGATGAGGTCACCTATAAAATTGAAGAGGAAAGCAAAATAAATTAGATTCAACAACTTGTTTACAGGAAACACTTAGAACATAGACTCTTATAGAAAGTTAAAATAAGTGGTTGGAGCAAAATTTAGCATGTCTGAAATTAACTTTGAAAAGTAAAGTTAACAATTATGATTTCAGACAAGACAGGGGCAGCAACAGACTTTTTTTTTTCAGCCAAAGACAAGATTTATTAGAGCATTCATCATATTGGGCAGACTCTTAAGGAGTCTGAACATTAGTAACCTATTGGCTAGATTACAAGAATCTAAGCAGTGGCTAGATTTTAGGAATCTGAGCATCTTAATGGAGACAAGATGGGCCTTATGTAAAAAGTACGGAAGGGCTCTAGGAGTGGCCAAGTACTCCATGAGGTACTAG
This sequence comes from Phascolarctos cinereus, assembly GCF_003287225.1. NCBI lineage: Eukaryota > Metazoa > Chordata > Mammalia > Diprotodontia > Phascolarctidae > Phascolarctos > Phascolarctos cinereus. The sequence continues at coordinate 532,255,691 of NW_027555847.1, read as the reverse complement.
AACTCCAGAGGTGGCCAAGGGAGAATGGAGCCTAGATAGGATTAAGGGTGGGAAGTGGACTGGGGACATAGGGAGGTCAAGGCTAAATTAAGGGTGGAAGATTGGGTATAGCCACAAAGAAAGGCCAGTTGATGGGATTGTAGCCTCAGACTAAAGCCAGAGATTTGGACATGTGAGAAAGTCCAGGGTTTTCCCTTTTTGGAGTCTAGCTCCCATCCTCATCATTCCCCCCCTCAAACAAATGGGGCCCAAATTCTTTTGGGGTAAGGGGAGAAGGTCTCAGCTTCTGAAACTGCTTCTTGCTGGCAAAGGGTGTAGAGCTACACCTGCCTCGAGGGGATCCCAAAGAGGAGGTTGCCTGGAACGGAGCACAGGCTGCATGCAGGGAATGATGGGGGGACATTTGCTGGTACCCACTGTTTGTTACCAACTGTAGGTAAATGGCCCATAGTCTGGAAGACACAAATCTGGCAGAAAAAAAGCTGCAGGGCCCAGATATAAAGCAGGGACTAGATTTAGGGCCCAAATATGAGAGGATAAAACATCCTTAGCTCTGTTTTGATTCAGATAATTCAGTTTTCCAACTATGCAGTATCAAGTCCACCTCATAGCCAGATTCAGAAATAGCCAGGTGGGTAACATTCCTTTACAAAGGAACATAATGGGGAAACTGATCCAGGAGGATCCCATCTTAGACTGAGGCTAAAATTGTCCTCTCAGCTTTTCCTGATGCTGACTTCCCACCAGTATCACATTCTCTGAGTAGTGTGTATCATTTCTCTTAGATGGTGGATTATTGATTATCAATGGATTATGACCCATCAGACAACTCAAGACAAATCCTATTAGCTTTTACATTAAACAGAAAGTTTTACTAATCACAGCTTAGTAAAAACTTTTCCAGGATTTACATCTCAAACTTAAATTTGTCCTGGTGTAAAAAGCCAATCATTATAGATTTCTATGCACTTACAAATTCTCAGCAAGCCATACATAACCCAAACAAGCTTTTTGGCTAGTTCACACATTAAAACAACAACCAACAATAACCAAATTATTTTAGTGGCAACCAAATTATGAAAAGCTGCTTGAGATAACTGATACAAGAAGTTCATCAATTTGAAACTTGAAACAAACCCATTACTAATAAGGTGACTTCAGATTACATCATCATTTTCTTCTCAAATGGATCACCTTTTCTTAGAACTCTCCCCCATAAGCTATCCATCTTGGGTAACCCTGAATGGCATAGCTCATAGTTTTATTGAGCTATGCAAGCCCCTTGGCCATGACAAAGCAGTGGGCCAGAAGGAATGTTTCTCTTTTAAAAAGGTCTAATTTCCAAAATATATAAGCAACTGATTTAAAATAATAAAAACATTCCCCAATTGACAAATGGTCAAAGGATATGAACAGGCAGTTTTCAGTTGAAGAAATTAAAGTTATCTATAGTCATATAATAAAGTGTTCTGAATCACTATTGATTAGAGAAATGCAAATCAAAACAACTCTGAGGTACCACATCACACCTATCAGGCTGGCCAACATGACAAAACAGGGAAATGATGAATGTTGGAGAAGATGTGGGAAAATTGGAACATTAATACATTGTTGTGAAATGATCCAACTCTTTTGGAGAGCAATTTGGAACTATGACCAAAGGGCTTTAAAAATGTGCATACCCTTTGACCCAGCAATAGCACGTCTAGGGCTGTATCCCAAAGAGATCATAAAAATAGGAAAAGGACCCATATGTACAAAAATATTTATAACAGCTCTTTCTATGGTGGCAAAGAATTGGAAACTGAGGGGAAGCACATCAGTTGAGGAATGACTGAACAAGTTGTGGTATATGAATGTAATGGAATACTATCGTGCTATAAGAAATGATAAGCAAGCAGATTTCAGAAAGACTTGCATGGAATGATGCTGAGGGAAGTGAGCAGAACCTGGAGAACAATGCACATAGTAACAACCACATTGTGGGATGACTACTTGAATAAACATAGCTCTTCTCAGCAATGCAAGGATCTAAGACTTCTCCAAAAGTCTCATGATGGAAAATGCTATCCACATCCAAAGAAAGAACTATGGAGTTTGAATGCAGATCAAAGCATACTATTTGCTCTTTTTTTCCTTCTGTTTTGTTTTGTTTCTTCTTTCTTGTGGTTCCTCCTATTGGTTGAAATTCTTCTTTACCATATGAGTAATGTGAAATTATGTTTAACAGGAATGTATTTGTAGTGCCTATATCAGATTGCATTCTGTCTTGGGAAGGAAGGGGAAGAAAATTTAAAACTCAAAAGCGTATGGAAGTGAATGTTGAAAACTAAAAATAAATGAATAAAAATAAAATAAAATAAAAGTAAAATAAAATAAAATAAAAAGAAATATATTCCCCAATTGATAACTGATATGAAGAAACAAAAACACATTTCTCAAGAGAGGAAAACCAAGTTATCTATAACTATTTGAAAAATAGCTCCAAATAACTAATAATTAGAAAAATGTGCCCTGCATCAATCAGATTGATAAATCTTTTTTTTAAAATCGCAAACATTGGTAAGGCTGTAGGAAAATAGGCATATTGATGTACTTTTTGAAAGAGTATAAAAAGTGTTAATACATATTTTTTTTAGCCTTTTTTCTCTTTCCTTATTTTTCCCCCTTTTTCCTTCCTTCCTTCCTTCATTCTTTTCCACTTTCCATCTGTAGCTTTGCTTGGCTTCTATTCCACAGAACAAGATATGCCCCATCTACTTCCAGGTTCCTCAATAATTTTTCTTTAATTGAATTGAAACTTTCTTTCTTTCTTCACACCTTTATTTTTCAGGTTGGTAGCAGAAGGCAGCGGGGAAAAGGGGAAAAGTAAGGATTGCTAATTTTAAAAAATAGAATGAAAGTCATGGGTTAACTAAAAGACAATATCGATTTTCAGGATAACTCAGTGCAAGCAGCTTGCAGTATATTTCCAGTGAGGAACTGCACTCAAAAAATGGCATAAAGGATGCGATTAAAGAAATGCATGATCAGAAAAAAAAAAAGACATAACATCATATGGCAATAGTGAGGGCTAAAAGGTGAACAGGTAAAGTCCTTCATTGGTACAATAAGGAATGAGGTGCACCAGGTTTCTTCCTTGAGTTAAATTGCCATAAAAGGTGACAAAACTATCCTCAGTGTCTGATGGGTCATTGTCTCCCTTGACTCCGGTTTTTTTTTTTTTGGTCAGGAAAGGAAATAAAATTTAACACTTTTAAACTTGATGAATTTCTGAAGACCGTGTGAGTCACAATACCTTCCCTACTGATCACAGCTTTCCATATGGGTGGGGAAAGACTCTATACAAGTTAATTGTCATTATATCCTTGTTGAGTATCCTTCGCTATATTGGGCCTAAACACAATTGTTTTAGTCAGGTGGTGAATAAATTATGACTACCTCATGTCATTCTAAAATTGAACCTGAACTAATAACATTCAGGCTTACCCTGAACAACTGCTTTCCACGAACAATAAGAAAGACCAGTAAGATGGCCCTCAGCATATTAGGTGGACCCTCTGTGGAGGAGATGTGGAAGAACAGGGGGAAAAAATTTGCAGTACAAGAAGGTACAGATGGATTTTGACCTGTACAGATAAAAGGAATCTCTATATTAAAGCAATCACATACCGTTTGAAGTATCAAATTATAATTTCACAAACTAATAATAATTCCAGCAGCAAGTGACAAAGTGGATAAACTCTGGGCTTGTAATAGGGAAGATAAGTTAAAATTCAGCTTCAGATAGGCAGATTAGCTGTCTGCTTCAGGTTCATTAATGATAAATTGGTGATAATAACAGCATCTACTCCACAAGGTTGTCGGGAGGATCAAATGAAAGAATACTTGTAAAGCACTTGGTACAGTGGCTAACACATATTAGTCATTTAATAAGTATTAGCTTTCTTTCTTGTAATGTTAAATTCTCATACAAATAATATTTTGGGTCAGGGCTTTCCTAGCCGAAGTCAGGAGGGCACCTTTAAGTTACAAAGGTGTATTATCGTATTCTAAGATTTATATTTTTAAACTTCATAGTCAAGAGAAAGCAAGGTTCCTCAACTAAGGAAACTCTGTGCCTTCAAGAAGCTGTAATATGCTCAGTTGTTATTGCTGGTAAAACCATCTCCACAGACAGGCTAAACCAGATTGAGGGTGACTGACCAGCCACAAATCTGTCAGCAAGGTAGGGGAATATCTACCCCAAGCATGTGAAGCTGTCTCCCAGAGGAATGAGTGGATGGGAACAATTTTTTTCAATAACCATGAAGGTGGCTGATGTAGGAACTGGGTAAATCACACCCTGTCTATAACTGAAGAATATACTTTTAAGAAAGACTATTATATTTGAGTGAAGAATAACTTCAAGAGTGAAGCAAGAATGCTTATTATCACCTCTGTTATTCAATATTGTACTAGAAATGTTAGCTGTAGCAATAGGAAGAAAAAGAAATTGAAGGAATTAGAATAGACAAAGAGGAAACAAATTATCACACTTTTCAGATAATATGATGTTATCCTTATAGAATCCTAGAGAATCTGCTAAAAAACTGATTTAAATAATTAACAACTTTAGCAAAGTTGCAGAGTACAAAATAAACTCACATAAGTCATCCACATTTCTATATATTACCAATGAAGTCCAGCAGAAGAGATAGAAAGAGAAATTCCATTTAATAAAATTGTAGACAATATTAAATATTGAAACTCACTTCTGAGAAGTTTTGTTTTTTGTTTTTTCCTTCCATTGGAGAAAATACAAATTAATGGATTATCATGAATGAAATTTACATATGTATGGAAAAGACCTTATGATCCAAAAGGGAAAAAGAACATGGATTTTTTTTCCTTTCAAATCTAACCTCAGTAGAGCAATAATAATTAAGGAATAGAAGCTGTCTAGAAGAAATATCATCAATCTTGTTCTTACCTTTAGAGACCACTTCATTCATAATTTGGAAAATATATCTTTTTTGAAAAAGGTTTTCCTATCTATAAAGTATATCACTACAACCTGCATAAATTTTATTGCTATAAATTATGTCAGCAATGTTGCAAATCTCTAAAAGTAATCTATAAACAACTGTAGTCTTTTTGTAAAGAAAAATGTAAATGGAAGAATATTTAAATGATATTTTTGGCTTTCCTACAACATTTGTTCAACTTAATCAAATTTGATTTTTTTTAAGTAAACCAAACCAGAAAGCACCATTTTTTATTTCATACATTAAAAATTGCACACAATTCCTAGTTAGTATTTTCACAAATTAGCAAAACAAAGTCCATAAATATAGTAGGAAATATCTCTCAAATACTCCTTATCCACTTTCTAAATTATTTCAATTCTACTGTCTGCTGCTCTAAATACGATTTCTTAGCAAGAAGCAGAAGATAGAAACTAACATTCACGTACTACTAAATATTATGAAAACACCAGTTACCTCATGTTAACCCTCTGGGTATTATAAAACCTTGTGTCTTATGCCTACTTTTCAGGAAATTCATGTCATTGTACATGTATCTCAAAGCACTCAGCACAGATAATAAAAGTTCTCTGCCACAGTGAAATTTACCTGTCGAGTCATTTGAGAAATACTAATTACTCAAAAATTTCTGTAAAATGCCAGAAGACATACTTAATGTTATGAGCTAGCAGGTGTTTATCATGATTTCTCTTCTCCTATCTCCATTCTCCATCATATACACCCCCCCCACACACACACACACAAAGATGAAAACCATCAGCTACATCCAAGAATTTTCTGATACTGTGCCCTGTGTTCCTTTACCTTCTAACCACCTGTATCTGTAACCTTAAATAGGCATAAACCTCCCTCTGCCCTAAGTCAGGAAACTTCTTCTGGGGCCAGATGACAAAAAACATCGAACAGTCCACAAATCTTAAACCTCCAAGCTTCATTCCCTTGCTGCTATTCTGCTACCCCTTTCTTTTCTACTGACATGATGAATGAAGCCAATGCACAAGAAATTTTTCTTTATCTTCTTAAGAGACAAAAAAGAGCTTACCTGGGATACTGGAAGTAAATTAGGCCCTCTGACTCATAATGCAAAAGTACAAGACATTTTGCCTTATTATTATTGGAGTTGAATTATTCAGTGGTGCCCGTTAGCAAAATGATGGCATGACAATTTTATATTTAGACTTCCTTCTAGACTGCATCAGCAGCTTGTTCCCAACACTTTTGAGCACACCTGACAAGTGATACTGACTCAGAAACCACCACAATTAGTGACCAGAGGAAATTGAGAGTCATCTATTTTCCCTTTCAAAATCAATACCTAGAGGAATCTCCTTCTTAAAATGCTTTATATTTTTGCCCATCTTCAGTATTTTTTTTCTTTTACTTCAAGTAAATTATTTCAATGACAGAGATAGAGATTAGAGATGGAAACACAGACACAGCTATAGATACACAGATATGTGGTTATGGCTACACCTATATCTATTGCGTGTCTAGCTATATCAATATAATCTCTCTCTCTCTCTCTCTCTCTCTCTCTCTCTCTCTCTCTCTCTCTCTCTCTCTCTCTCTCTCTCTCTCTCTCTCTCTCTTTCCCTCTCCTCTTGCCTTTCAATCAATAAGTCTGCCTTAATTATAATCAGCAAAGAAAACTTGAATTGTCAGGCTATTTTTCTCACATCACAACATATGTGTTTTGCCTGAGCTGCCATTTATTCTGGCTGGTCTCCAATTTTTAAATAGGCTGTATATTTTACTTTGTTGCCTACACCATAATTCATAAACTGTCAAGCAAATCCTTTTCCACTTTGTTAAAAGCTGTTGCTCTCTCTGATTGTTTTATTGCAAAAGTACCAAATTGAATTTTGCTGATATGAAATCATTTCAGTCTGACAGAAAGCCAGTTTTCTTCATAAGTTGCTCCAGAAGATTTCCTAAAACTTTCTTAGTTTCTATGAAGAGAAAGAAACAATGTTTCCTAATAAGGAAATGAATGCTGAGGTGCACTGTTGTATTTATTCATGAGTTTTAGAGAAAATTATGTAAAACTTTATATTAGAGAGTTAAGATTTGAAAGACTAAAATATATCTTACAACACAAAAAAAATTCTAAAGTAGGCTTTTTATCAACAAAACAAGTAGAAAAATTGTATTCTTATTACAGAGTTATGTAGTGGCTAGAGAGCTAGGCCTAGAGATAGGAAGACGTAAGTTCAAATTCAGTTCCAGAAACAAGTGCTTAGCATAGTGCCTGGTACATAGCAAATGTTTAACAATTACCCCCTCCACTTTCTTGCTCTTGTATGTGATGATGGTTGAGAAAAATGATAGATATTTACGAATATTGTGTTTACTTTTATGTCTTAGTTTTATTGCCAATATACTGAAATGTACCTATTTTGTCTCTGACCAAAGTCATTTAAAAATTAAGGCCACATTAAAACAGAATTAAAAAATTATTAGAAATATTAGTTTTCATTTGAGAATAAAATAAACTTCATAAATGAGAGCAGATTATTTTATATAAACCAAAGAGAAGTTTTCTTAGTTTCAAGTGCTTTGCAAAGGGTTCATGAATTGCTGATTTTCCTTTAGACAACTGAGAATTAAGACTAAATGTGCATTTCTAGAAGCCCTCAAATGGGTTACCTGGTTTAAAATTTATCTGCACACATTCAGGTTTGAATTGACCATTTACAGGGTTCTAAGTTCAATGTGAACTCTTATTATAATCAAAAAGAATATTGAGATCAATAAATTTCTAGATGTCTACTCTTTTTCATTTGACCTAATCACAATATCTATCACAGTGATTGATGATTTCTTATTTGACTACAAAGTTTATAAGATACTTCAATTATAAAATAAGTAAGACAGTGTAGAATATGGACCCAACATTGACATTAATCCAACAATGTTTTGGAAGAATTTAACATTTTTGACAATCACATTCATGATTAGGTAGAATGATGCTAATTTTAAATATCAATGTTGTTTCTCTTTAAAATGTCTATATTTAATAGAATTTTGAACTTGTCTTTGATCATTCAGTAAATGCACTTAGACATTAAGAGAAAAAAAGTTTGACACAAAATTATAAGAAATCTGATACTCCTATAAAAGCAAATTAGGAATTAAGCTTGTACTTATTCATAATTACTTATGAGTATTTTTTTGTAAATGTTACTTATGAATTTTTTTTTTTGCAAATGCTTGAACACTGAAATAATCAAATGAGCTTGTGATTTCATCAATTTAGTTGCCCAATATAACCAGGCAGATATCAATCCACTCTCAGTGTTCATCCTGGAAGCTATCCTTTATTTTTTGTCCTGAAGTTAGATGGATGGTAAAAAAAAAATCTTCTATATCAGTATCTACATATGTAAGTATATCTGGGGAATTTATATGCTCACATATATACTACGTACACATTACATATTAAATATACACAAGTATTTTCATATGTGTTTGCATGTGTTTATATATGTCTAAATTTATGTGTGTATATATATGTGTGTGTTGTGTGTGTATGTATGTATATATACACATATATATATATATATATATATATATAAAACATGCAAGAGACAATACAAATATGTGATAAGTTGTGCCTATATTTTAAAATAACAAGACAGATATACTGTATATCCTTCAGGATATTACAGACTTTTTTTGATAATAACAAACTTCTCTCAGAAACAATGTCACATATTTTTAATATCAATATTCTAGATGTTTGTACATGACTGTGAGGCATGACACATGATAGCCTCTGAGGAATTTAAAGTGAGTATCTCACAGAAGCCAATAGAGAGGCACATGTTAGATCTGAACAGAATTAAGCTTATAAAAATTATGGAACTCTGAAGAACTGGAATATGGGATGCTGGGGAAATACATGCTCTAACAAGATTAAACTGGTCACATCAAAATTGTGATGAATAGCAGATGGACAGCCCAAGTGCTCTCTGGGTATCTTCATGATATCTTGTGATGGCAGGAAAAAAGAAAGTAAAGAGGAGAATTATGATCCACTCTGATTTAAAGGAAGCCACGGACTAATCCAGGGAATAAAGTCAGCTTGAGAGAAAGTAAGTGGAGGGAATGGATGTACTCAAATGGCTGTCTAAGAAATAAGAAATCTAAGTCTTGGATCATGAGAAGTGGAGTTCAAAGAAAATGATTAAGATTCACAATAATTAAATAATAGTTGTAGATAGATAAAATTAACATTTTTTATTTAATCAATGAAGAAATTAAAAATAACAAAGAATTAAGTAATTTTTTTATTTGAATATTAAATGAACTGCAAAAAGTACAAAGCCCATCCTTCTATTACAGCATGTGGATTGTAGGTATCATTCTTCCAACACCTAGGAGTAATGCTGGGTCAGGTCCCCAGAACTTCACTACTGATTCTCCCCAAAGGGTTGCAGGGATAATGCTAAAGGGTCAAAAATACTAGATTCCCAAGTGCCCCTTTGTTGTATTTCCTCCAAAACCAACAGTATAACAACCTCCAAACTGGAAACATACTGTCCTCTATCATCTTGGTCCCTGAGAAGAATGAGTTCAAACTTCAAGTGGCTGCTAGAAAACTTTACCCCTTTCAAGTTCACTTCTGATAAAAAAAAAAAAAAGTTACTGTCTTGCTTTCAGTATTAGATGGCTCAGCTGCTGGAGAATCACTGCTGGGATAAATTAGATAGCTTCAGGGATACCTACTCTCCAGATACTGCAGTTATCAACAGACTCTAATCCTACTTCAGTTGCTACACTTCCAATTTTTTGAAGATCATAAGACCCTGTCCTGGTCCATTCTACTACTCTGTGAAGTCTTAGTCCTTCATTATGGACAATTACTAAGTGCCCTTCTAGCTTCTTTAAGTTGACAGATTCTGACCACGCAAATAGGTGGAGCCAAGATGGCAGAGTAAAGGCAAGGACTCATCTGACCTGTCCCCCAAACATCTCCAAAAACATTTTTAAAATGACTCTAAACAAATTGTAGAGCAGAAGAACCCACAAAAAGACAGAGTGAAGCAAATTTTGCAGCACAAAACAATTTGAAAGTTTGGCAGGACAGGTCTGTTGCACCAAGATAAGAGAAGAGCACTGTCCAGCTCAGGCCACATCAGCATACAGCAGGCCCCAGAAAACTGGGAGGAGGTGTTGGGAGTGACTGAATTGACAGCAGTAGCAGCAATGGCTGCTTCTGGAGCTTTCACCCCACGGACACTAAGGGGGTCAAAGAACTTTGCTAGCACTGAGGCATGACTCTGCTGCTTTGCCATACATGGATTCAGGTTGCAGTCCTAGGTGGCAATCCCAGGGCTAGGAGGAACCCTAGCATAGCACAGCTTACAGCCACAATGGAGGGGAACCTTCCTCACAATTCCCAGGCAGAAAGGAGTGCTTGTAATCACTCACAGATCATAGCATAGTCCAGGAGAGTAGTAAACACCTCTCCTAAGATCACACCACCTTGAAAGAACTGAAAACTTACAGATACCTAGGGTTATCTCTGAAAACAGCTGCACAATACCCCTGAAACTTGGAACCCCTGAAAGCATAGATCTATTTTAACGAAGACTTAAAAGTCAAGTAATAGGCTTGGAATACGAGAAAGCATCAGGAAAAAAATCTGACCATAGAAAGTTATTATGATGATAAGGATGATAAGGAAGATCAAAACAGGCTCAGAAGAAGGTAATAAAGTCAAAGTTCCTACATCTAGAGCTTGCAAGAAAAATATGAATTGGTCTCAGGCCATGAAAGAGCTCAAAAAAGTATTTTGAAAATCAAGTAAGAGACACAAAGGAAAAATTGATTCAAAGGAAAATGATTCAAGAAAATCATGAAAAATAAGTCAACAATTTCATAAAGGAGATACACAAAAAATACTGAAGAAAATAACAACTTAAAAAAATAGACTAGGGTAAATGGTAAAAGAGGCACAAAAAGTCAATGAGAAGAACAGTACCTCAAAAAGTACAATTGAGGGGCAGCTAGGTGGCACAGTAGATAGAGCACCAGCCCTGGATTCATGAGGAACTGAGTTCAAATCTGGCCTCAGACACACAACACTTACTAGCTGTGTGACCCTGGGCAAGTCACTTAACCCCATTGCCTAGCCAAAAAAAAAAAAGAAAGAAAAAAAAAAGAAAAGTACAGTTGGCCAAATGGAAAAGGAGGTCCAAAAGCTCACTGAAGAAAATAATTCCTTAAAAACTAGAAGGGAGCAAATGAAAACTACTTACTTTATGAGAAATCAAGAAACAATAAAGCAAAACCAAAAGAAAGAAAAGAAAATAGAAGACAATGTGAAATATCTCACGGGAAAAACAACTGACCTGGAAAATAGATCCAAAAGAGATAATTTAAGAATTATTAGACTACTTGAATGCCATGATCAAAAAAAAATATGGGGGGCCCTAGCCATCATCTTTCAAGAAATTATCAAGGAAAACTCCCCAGATATACTAGAATCAGAGGGGAAAACAGAAATTGAGAGAATCCATCAATCACCTCCTGAAAGAGATACTCAAATGAAAACTACCAGATATATTATAGCCAAATTTCAGAATTCCCAGGCCAATGAGAAAATATTGCAAGCAGACAGAAACTATTTAATTATGGTGGAGACACGGTCAGGATAATATAAGATTTAGCATCTTCTACATTAAAGGATCAGAGGCTGTGGTATATGATATTCCAAAGGGCAGACGTGCTAGGATTACAACCAAGAATCGCCTACACAGAAAAACTCAGTATAATCCTCCAGGGGAATAAAAACTGACACTCAATGAGATAGAAGACTTTCAAGCATTCTTGATGAAAAGACCAGAGCTAAATAGAAAATTTGACTTTCAAATACAAGACTTAAGAGAAGTGTAAAAAGATAAACAGGGGAATTCATAAAGGTTAAACTGTTTACATTCCTATATGGGAAGGTGATATTTGTAACTCATAAGGCCTTTTTAATTATGAGGGTAGATAGAAGGACAATATAGAGATGCAGGACGTAGGTGTGAATTGAATATGAAGGGGTAATATCTCAAAAATAAAATTAAGGGATGAGAGAGGAATGTACTGGGAAAAAAGAGAATGGGAGATGTAGAATGGGATAAATTATTTTACATAAAAGAAGCAAGAAAAAGATTTTACATTGGAGGGGAAGAAAGGTGAGGTGAGGGGGACTGAGTGAACTTTACTTCCATCAGAATTGAGTGTAGACATCTATCTTACCCTACAAAAAAAATGGGAGGAAGAGAATAAGAGAAGGGGGAGGGGTGAGATGATAGAAGGGCAGATTGGGGAAGGGGGTAGTCAGAAGCAAAACACTTTTGAAGAAGGACAGGGTGAAAAGAGAGACACATAGAATAAACAGGGAGTAATAGAATGGAAGCAAATACAACAGTATTTTGATGGAAGCAAATAGCAATAGTAACTGTGAAAAAAAATTTTTGAAGCAAGTTTCTTTGATAAAGCTTCATTTCTCGAACTGAACCAAATTTATAAAAATAAGAGCATTCCCCAATTGATAAATGATCAAAAGATATGATCAATTTTCAGATGAAGTAATAAAAGCTATCTATATCCATATTAAAAAATACTGTAACTCAGTATTGATCGGAGAAACGCAAATTAAAACAATTCTGAGGACTGCCCTATATTTATTAGATTGGTTAACAGGACAGAAAAGGTAAATGACAAATGTTTGAGGGGATATGGAGAAAATGAGATATTAATGCATGTTATTGGAGTTGTGAACTGATTCAATCATTCTATAGAGAAATTTGGAACTATGTCCAAAGGGCTATAAAAGCATGCATACCCTTTGGCCTAGTAATACCACTACTAGGTCTATATCACAAAAGAGATTTTAAAAAAAAAGGAAAAGGACTTATATGTACAAAAGTATTTATAGCAGCTCCTTTCTGTGGGTAAAAGAATTAGAAATTGAAGGAATGCCCATCAATTGGGGAACGGCTGAACAAATTATGGTATGTGATTATGGTGAAATAATATGGTAGTATAAGAAATGATGAGCAGGATGCTCTCAGAAAAATCTGGAAAGGTTTACATGAGCAGATGAAAAGTGAAATATACTATATGCAAAGAAACAGCAATACTGTAAGATGATCATCTGTGAATGACTTAGTTTCAGCAACACAATGATCCAAGACAACTCTGAATGGCTTATGATGAAAAATACTATATATCTGCAGAGAAAGAACTGATAGTATCTGAATACAGATTGAAGCATACTCTTTTTTTAACTTTATATTTTGAGAGTTTTCTGTGCCTGGAAACAGTAGTAGGTGCTTAATAAAGTTTTATTATATGGTCAGGAGCATAATCAACTATCATGAATCAATTAAGAATAAGACTACATGTCTAAAAAACAATAAATTTCCATAATATTACAATTTTAAAGAATAAATTTAATTAAAACAAAAACGATAACAACTAGGGCCTGATAGAAGTGAATTGATAATTAATTCATGAAATTATGAAATGGGGTGGGCGTATATTATTCTTTGGGTACTTGCCAGGAAATTTCATATTGTCAGCGGGAAGTGAGGTTGCAATTAGACTTTAATAAAGCACAGAGGGTGTAAGGATAAAGGGCACACAAATTTAAGAATTAAGAAGTAAAAGGGGCATGGAGGCAGAGAGCATGGGGATGGAAGATGAGGTGCTGGAGGAAGGCAGGCTGCATGGGGAAGAAGTTGGGGAGAGGCAGAGGCACTGAGAGTAACTCAGGTAACCATAGATTCAATTTGGGAGCATTTATCAGCATGGACCTGATGGATATGGGACAGTGCTAGAAGCAGGAACCTGAGGTCTCATTTTATAGGGTCTTGGGGGAGGGGAGGGGAGAACAGACCACCATGCAGCTAGCTCATTAACATATCCAAATCATCTCAAAGTTGTTCATAAAACTTTAAAGTCACATTATCTCAGAGTTATCAGCACAATTTGGTGTTCTGCTGGTCTTCTGGAGCTTATCTTAGATTCACATATCATAACATATCGAAGATGCCATGGTCCTCCACTGCATCTTGAGCCATCACAATCATCTTGATTCTGTTCTGCCACTGGACTGTGATGACTCATAAGGCAAAAAGACCCTGACAACTAAGTATAATGGCTCCCCTTTTTCATACCATATTACTACATCTTACCAGGATGTGATTTTTGGCTAATATATAATACAATTTATAAATTATGCTCCTTTGATTGTTGGTATGGTTTTTCCGTGCCTTTCAGGTTTTCTTTGCAATTGTACTTCTTGCTATTGCTACTTTATACTGACTACTAATAAACTTACTAACTGCCCAGAGGGTTGAATGGCCAGAGGAATCAAAGGAAACAAAATTTTAACACAGGAGTCTAGTAAAGAGTGTTTTGATATAGGAAGTCACAAGAATGGTGAGTGGAATAAAAGGACAATCCATTGGAATCCAATTCAGATGCAATGATAGTATAGGTCTGGTTATAACTCCCATAAAGTGATTTGACTCAGAGGCAGAAGTGGAAGGGGTAGTGAAGGTGGATGCTGGTAATTATATATGGGAGTGAGAGGAAAATGTCTGTGATAAAGAAGAATAATGAATCTGGGATGGACAAAATGTACTAATGACAGCAGAGCCCTAGGGAGATAGTCTCAGCAGCATTAGTCTAAACAGGGCAACTGGGTTAGAAAATGGATGAAGTGAAGAAGAATGGAATATCAACTGAGTCTTTCAGATTGTACCAGTTGGCAAATCATGAGGGAATGATTTCCAAGCATGAGAAAGGGCTTTGTAACAAGGAAATGTGGGAGAGAATGTCAAGTTCAGGCAACAGCTGTACACTGTGACTCATATGTAGGGCTTATGAAATATATAGACTAGAGATCTAGGTTAAATTAAAATTGTGGAGCATTCTGAATGACAAGTAAAGGAAAAAGTGTTTCCTTTTAGAGACAACAGAGAACTTCTGCAGGTTATTGAAAAAGAAAACAATATGAGCAAATCTGTACTGGGTGTTTGGGGGCAGTTAGGTAGCTTAGTGGGTAGAGTGTTAGGCCTGAAGTCAGGAAGACTCATCTCCCTAAGTTGAAATCTGATGTCAGACTCATACAGCTTGTGTGGCCCCAGGAAAGTCACTTAACCCAATTTGCCTCAGTTTCTTCATCTATAAAATGAATTGGAGAAGGGAACGGTAAAACACTTCATTATCTTTGTCACAAAAACCCCAAATGGGGTCACAAAGGGTCAGACACTAATGAACAACAGATGCGCATTAGGGAGATTGTTTGGTAATTACTTGAAGATTAGATAAGAGAAGGTGAAAAACTGGAGTCCAGAACACCAGTTAGGGGACTGATACAATAGTATAAACCAACTGGCTTATAAATCCCTGAACTAGGACGGTAGTAGTGTGAGTGAAGAAAAGCACATAGATTCAAGTAATTCTTTGGAGGTAAAATCAATAGGATTTGGCCACTGATAAGATCAAGTGGGAAATAATAAATAAAGGGTCAAAAATGACTGAAGTTTCAAGCCTATCGGAATAAAGTGATGGTGCTTTTTATCGATGGAAATAGAGCAGTTTGAAGTAATAGATGACTTAAAGTAAAAGATGCTTAGTTGAATTGTCCAATTTGAGACATATTAAGTTTGAAGTACTGACAGGTCATCCAGTTGGAAGTGTCTAGGGGGCAGTTAGAGTTGTAAAAATGGAGCTTAAGGGACTGTGGGGGACTAACAGAAATTAATCCTCCTACAAAACTCTTTAAATTTCTTAAGTTTAGTCTTTGACACAAACTGGCTATATCACTTTAGTACATCACTTTATCATTCAGTGACCCAGGTTACTCAGTAAGATTAAATGGCTGAATAAGCACTAATTTGAATTGATAGAAGGGATTTTCATACTGGAAGTTCTCTCAGCCAATGAAACAACTGATCCAGCACCTCAAAAAATCTATTTACGCATGTATCATGAAGTATTTTTTATATATATATAATTTGAAGGAGAATGCACTCTTCAACATAAGTGAATTTTTCAGGTAACCAAAAATGGATGAATGAATTAAAGAAAATTATTTAGTGAGGGCAGGCAGCTGTTATTTGTCCTTCGTTCTCAGAAGACCGTGATATCTATCTATTAGCAAAAATCTGTTAGTAAAAATACATCAGCTTTTTTTAATTTAATCCTGACTTCATAGCTACAAATGAATGAGATTTTGACCTCAAATAAGTGGCATATTCCTGTAAATTTGTATTGAAGTGCATATTTCTCTCTCACGAATGTGAGGTATTGCATGCTAAAGAATATATTAATGAATATCTATTGCTAAGAGAAAATCTGTCACAGCCATGTGATTGGCATTTTCTATGTTGATTTTTTTTTACGCAACAGGACTACTGTATAGGATCATTTATTTGTATTTTATTTTATTTATTTTTAAAATATTTGCTAACAGGTAGTGATAATTTGAAAACTTTTCTTATATAGTCGGTAGCATTATTAACTATCATGAATCAATTAAGAATAAGACCACATGTCTAAAAAAACATAAACTCCCATAATATTATAATTTTAAAGAATAAATTTAAGTTAAAAAAAAAAAAAACTAGGGCCGAAATGTATCCAAATGATAGAGAAAGAATTCCTATTTGTAAATAATAAATAAATAAATGAATGAATAAATAAATGAATAATAAATGCTTCCCCCACAGGAAGACTATTTTGGAGAAGTAGAAGAGAAAGAAATTAACTATTTCTACAGCACCTGTTAGTGCCAGGCACCGTGTTAGGTATTATTACTCCTGTTTTGTAGTTGAGGAAACAGACTAACAGAGATTAAATGACTTCACCTAGTGTCACAGAGCTAGTAATTGAGACTGGATTTGAAATCAGTTCGTTCTAACTCCAGGTTTAGTGCTTTTTCCACTATACCACTTTTCCTCTAGAAGTACTGCTTTCTGATCTAACTTTTACTACAATAGTGAACTAGAGAAGACAACCTATTTTGTTTTATTATATGTGGTAAAACATACCATTTATGCAAGTAATTAGATCATTTTTTTCCATATAAGAACTTTGAGAGCTAAGAGGTACCATTATTTATTTGTTTTCATTTTCTACACTTTGATTTTACAAAGTTAATTTTTGCATAGTTAAAAAGGGAAAAGTAAGAACAAAGGCTAATAAGATTGCCATTGAAACTGTGAGTTCAATAAATAGGAATGATGTCAGTGTATTTGTTTCTCATACTCTAGTGGCTCTGTTTCATTTTGTGTTTAAATTGGATAATTCATTATACTACATTCTCACCTTATATATACATACCTAATTACACCTTAAAATTTCAAAATATCAGTGATATTATCAAAATGGACACTTGCTCCAATAATAAAAATTTAAACTCTTCTCTGTGTTAGTACATTTTTTTTCTGAATTTCTCTGCAAGATTGTCAGGTGCTCTATCCTATTGAATCATGTCATTTAGAGCCAGAAAAGACATTAGACACTAAGCGCTCTTATTTTGCAAATGAGCAAACTGAAGTCTAAAGGTGTTAGATGACTTTCCCAGCTTCACACAACAGCACTTCCAGGATTCTGTAAGGAGCATTTCTGAGCTTAGATGAACAATTTTGGAGATGCCTGTGAGTTACTAGGTCTACTCAAAGCCTTCCTAATTTATCTATGCTTTCATCAATCTATATTCCAGTTAGAGAATTGCAAATTACCTCCATGCCAAGATGAAAGATCAGGAATAGATTGGAGTTTACTTTAAGTTTTCAAGTTGTATGACAGATAATACCAGTTTTGGTAGATCCTAGGTTTGGAGTGTAGACCTGGTGATAAGCTTGATATATCACCCAAGGATTTAATTTATCAACACAGTGTTTTCAAAATGACAAGTTTTTCAGCTACAACATTTTCTGAAGACCATCCATCAAGGTGAAAATGTATTTCAATTTGTATGATTTCAGGGAATTCTCTTATAGATGAATTCCAAGATCCTCAAAGCATCAAAATTTATAACTGCTTTCTACCTATCTAGCATCATCTTGTTGAAAATTTAAAAAAAATCTTCATTATTTGTCCACATTAATATTTCTCATTGATCTTCCATCACTGAGCCATAAACTGTCTATCTGAAGTTAAGTGTGCATATAAATGTATATTGAACGTGGAAGTTCTGCTCCATGAGAAATGAATACTAATTAAAACACCTGCCAAATGTGACAGCCATTACTCAGACTACTTAAAAGATTTTCTGGACAGATTGAGAACAGTTAGGGCTTTATTTTATGAGTATGCTTGGTAGATTTTATCCCAAATGCCACATAGAGCTAAAAATAGCTAATGAGTCACACTTAGGATATGTGCATGCCCCATGAAAATTGTATCCCCCATGGATATAAAACACAAATAAAATCATGTCAGCTGAAGCAATGTCATGGAAAAAATCAAAGATTATATTAGTTTAGATTTTTTTCCTCACTGCTGTCCATTATAACTAGGTAAGTACTGTATTACAAATAGATGTTAATAGCCATATTGAAATAATTTGACAAAATCTTAGATTTAACAAGAGGGTTATGTATCTAAAAAATTAGTTTTATAAAATATAACATATCCAAGGTAAATATATAAGAATAATAATATGGATACTTTGCATTTCTATAGCACTTTAAATTTATTAAAGCATTT